>NC_041062.1:14717229-15012229 GCF_900634775.1 Gouania willdenowi
TTTGATTTTAATGTTGTCTTGTGTGTGACTTCCAGGCAGGGGGAGGCCCGTCCCAGCTGGGCCCTGTTCGGTCGTCTGTCAGAACACAACGAGACGTCTCTGTTCAGAGAGAAGTTTCTGGACTGGGCTGAAAGAAAGAAGGACGAGGCAGCACAGGCTGAGGAGATCATGGTAAACAGGAACACACTCTCGTGTTTGGAAACATGAACCTGAGTGTTTTTCTCCCCTCAGAGCCCGGTTCACACACCCGTCCGACTCTCGCTGGAGTCCGAGCTGCACCCATGCGACGCCCGAGCGATGCTGGACAACGAGCCACCGCTGGTGAAGACACTTCTGGAAGCGGTGGACGTTCACCGTGGTTACGGAGTGGTGAGGACGGAGGACGGGAGGCAGGCTGAGCTGGCCACGGTGGCAGTGGAAGCCTGGCACATCAGGGAGCACGGAGAGGAGGAAATGCCCAGAGAAAGTGTGGGTCAGCTGCACGAGGAAGACGCCTACATCATCCGCTGGAAGTACTCCATCACCACGCTGGGTGAGTCCCATGGAGAACAGGCTGCAGCTGCACCACAGTCACAACCTGCAGGAAACAACCACAGTGGTACTGACGGGGTCCATCTGTTATCACAAAAATGGGATTGTTTGATGCAAGGTTTAGAAAAATTACTAATCTTAGCATTAATACAAGACAGAACAAAGGGTTTGTGTGTAGTTTTGTTGTCGTTCTGTGTTTTTGTTGTCTTTTTTTATATTTTATTATGTTTTTGGAGTCATTTCTGTGTACTTTTGCTTTCTTTTTTATATTATTCGTGTCTTTTGTTGTCACTTTGTGTTATTTATGTATTTTTGTTGTCTTTTTGTAAATTTTATCATCATTTTTTCAATGTTTTTTGTTGTCATTTTTTTGTTTTTGGAGTCATTTCTTTGTACTTTTGCTTTCTATTTTTATATTATCCGTGTGTGTGGTCATTTTGTATATTTTTGCTATTTTATCTATTTTGTTCTATTGCCCTTTTATGTTTTTGTTGTAGTTTTTGATTTAGTATTTTTGTCGTTCTTTGGTGTATTTTGGAGGCTCCAAAAAATTAGTCCGAGGGCCACCAGTTGTCCATGTCTGATCAATAAGCTCAGAAAACTGTCAGAGAACAAAATGTTTTTATGGAGTGGTGTTCAAACACCTGCAGGGAGACCAGCGGGTGCTAATAAGAGTGTGTGTGTGTGTGTGTGTGTGTGTCAGTGGGGAAACGCCAGAAACCCGGTGAGCTGAGTGCTGGAGCTGCAGGCAGAGAGCGGACGGCTTGTTTTTTCTGGCAGGGCCGTCACTCCAGCGTCAGTGAGAAGGGGACCTCCGCCCTGATGACGGTGGAGCTGGGCAGCCACCGGGGGTCGCAGGTGAGTCCGTCTCGGAAACATATCAGATATTCCTCTTTAAAGTGTCAGTAGGAGCAGAACTGAGTGGGATGTAATTGTGTTTTTTCGTGTGCCTGCTGGTCCAGGTGCTGGTGAGCCAGGGAAAAGAGCCGCCATGTTTCCTGCAGCTCTTCCAAGGAGGATTGATCATCCATAAAGGCAGCAGGGAAAACAGCTCCAACAATACAGGTCAGGGATTAGTATCAACTAGGGATGGAACAATATCTTCATCTCACGGTTCGGTATAATCACAGAAGTAACCTCACGGTACGATAATTATTGCGATGTTGTTGGAAAGCTCACGGTTTTACAAGAAGGCACACAGTTAGCAGCAATGCTAACGATAACACCAATGATGACCATTGAGAAATCGTCTGTTCACTATTTTGACATTATTTATTGTCATACTTTTAGATGTATTACATTATAAACTGAATACTGCCTACTAACAGATACAGTGCAATAATTATAACTGAGTCAGGAACACTCTTAGTATCGAAACATCTATTAACAATAAATTAAATTATAATACTAAAAATTAAAAAAAAAATTTAATAAAACAGCCAAAGAAATCAAAGTAGTGGAAACTGCCTTATTCTGTGTTTAGATTAATTTTAGATTTTTCTCAAGAAAGATGAACAAGTCAACATTTAAGGTTAGGAGTAATCTCTGTGCATTTAAAGCCTGTGTCAAACTCAAGGTCCGGGGGCCAAATCCAGCCCTTGAGACCCTTGAGGAAGTAAAAAACGACAGAAAAAAAACATGATTTATTGTGTAAATTACCAAATAATTCAGCTGTAGATATCTCAGCTCGTCTAAAAACACTAATTTAATAAAACTTTAAGTACACCCCTGCCTTCTGCTGAGCTGTCTCTAGGAGGGAAATTTAAAAAAAAAAAAGCCTTGATTATGGGCGTTACTGCTGTAGCAGTAAGACACGCCCAGCGACTTTCAGTAACCGCCCCCACCCTTCCGTCCCCACACACACAGAATCGAAACCCATCACAACTGCTAGCTAACGAGCTAAACATGAGCGAGCCTGACAGTAAGGACACTTTTGCCAAAGAGAGGTCATTTGAGGTGTCAATCCAACCTACGCGCTACACTTCACAAGGAGGCGGGGTTTATAGGAGGGGCGGGGCAGTGATGACGCAGGAGTTTCAAGAGTTTACCGTTCAACCAATAGCAAATTTCAGTTCAACCCTTAGTGGCCAGTTTACCGGACAATTTACCGCTAAATACGCAGAATTAAAATACTTTTACTAAAATGTGAAGAGTGGGATTAGGATTAATAAACAGCACTACTTAATACCCAAATACACATATGCTCAGCTGAAAAAAGTTGGTTTGGTTTGTAGTTACTCTTTAAATTTCAAATTGTCCAAAGGGTTGCATTTTCCTGAAATTATTTCTCATAATTTCCCAAAATTAAATAAAAAATTTGTCACAAAATCAATGAAATTTAAAAAAACAAGAGAAAATCCTACAGGGACTGATATCTGTTGTTTATTGCTTGAATATTGTCGGCACCTTACACACTGTATGTATCATTTATACTTGCAAACTTGAGGAACGTATTGTTGAAATTGCTTGTTTTTTCCTGCCTAAAATCTGTGGCCCTCGTTGTCAACAACAGAAAAGCTCCTTAACTGCAGCGTCTCTTGTTATTCTTGAGCCCTTGAGCTGGTCTGTGGGAGCTTGGTTGTAAATGCTTCCTTTTGAGTCTCGTTGGACCACACTGGATTGTTTGTTTGACACAATCCTTAAACCTTTTGGGATGCTGGGTTGTTACGTGGCTTCCCGTACGGTACACTTACAGCATTGGTATATTGTCCACCTTTCCTCCTTTATGGTTTCTTGATGCGGTGAAACCAAAATGTTTCCACACCTGCATCATGTTTTATACTGTGAGATCGCCACGACTATAGCGAGGCACTTGTACTACAGCGGGATATCGTGATGTCGTCAATACCGTGACATTCCTAGTATTGACTCTAACACTGTTATAAATGGAAACTATTTGTTCTTTTCCCAGGGCTGTGGAGGCTGTTCTGTGTCCGTGGCGAGGTAGAGGTGGAGGCCTCTCTGGTGGAGGTGGACTGTAGGCGTGCCAGCCTGCGCTCTCGCGCCAGCCTCGTGCTCCTCAACGCCCAGAGCGAGCAGGTGTACCTTTGGCATGGGTGTAAAGCGCACGCAGGTGCCAAGCTGGTGGCTAAAAGAGCCGTGGACAGATTAACGCAGAGGTAGGGCACAGCTGGAAGGATGGGTTCATGGGATGTGCTTAATGAACATGTGGGTAGTAGTGCTTCTCTGTGTGTGTGTTGAAGGTGTCCCTCAGAGTTGGGTCTGAGCAGCAGCAGCAGGGTACGGGTTGTAGAGGTGGAGGAAGGATCTGAACCGACAGAGTTTGTGAAAACCCTGGGTTCACAGGACAAGAAGGCGTACGACTGCATGCTGACGGGTACGAGCCCACACTGCCTAGCACCGAGAACTGACCACCGAGAGGGTTTGTAACCAGCTGTGATTGTTCAGATCCAGGCAAATACAACTTCACACCACGGCTCTTCAGGCTCAGTGCCAGCTCAGGAGTGTTTGAATGGGAGGAGAGACTTTACCCAGCAAGGGTGGAAGAGGGAGTCATGGCCATGCCTTTCCTACAGGAGAACCTCTACTCTGCTCATCAGCCAGGTACTGCTACATCATGTTCTGAAGCATTATTAGCATCACAGGACAAGAAATACAACTGCCTATGAAAATAATTCTAATTTTAGACGATATTGGAAGATTTTAAAACCATTCAGAAATTTCTACTGGTCATTAGTAACCATCAGCACCCTTTCTGACTTTACCCTTAGTGATTCTGATTATAGAATAAATCAGTGGTTCTTTAAATTTTTTGGCTCAAGTACCACCTTTGTGTGACTAGAACATTTTGCTCAGGATTCCGTGAAACGAGAAACAGGCAGAGTTTCACAGACACATTAAAGTTAAGCGGGCACTGGTGGCTCCGTATTGTTGCGTAGTTGTTTTAGATGGTGTTTAGTGCAGTTTAAACGGTGTTTAGTGCAGTTTAAACTGTTTAGTGCAGTTTAGATGGTGTTTAGTGCCGTTTAGACAGTGAGTAGCAGTGTTTAGACGGTGTTTAGTGCAGAAAAAAAATGTTCCTTGCCTCATGGTGACGGCGTTTCCTCCACATTCTGTCAATGTTTGCAGTTTTCATTGGTCGATTTCGTTAATGTTGATTTTATAGGGCCCTATCAAGCATGTCTGTTTATAATCAATAGGAAACAATGAATGTTTTTTTTCTCGGCAGCTCTGTTTCTGCTGGACAACCGTATGGAGGTGTACCTGTGGCAGGGTCGGCAGCCGGAGGACGATCAGAGCACTGGATCTGCAAAGATGCGCTGGGACAGCGAGCGCAAGTGTGCCATGGAGACTGTGCTGCAGTACTGCAAAGGTCAGAGGTCAATAATAGACGGCTTCATTTTAGGCTTTTGCCTTCATGCTTGTAAAAAACAAAACAAAGAACTGAAAATGACGTTATCTCTGTTTAATATTCTCTAAACCAGGGGTTCTCAACTAGTCTAACCCTGGGACCCACATTTTTCCACGGCCATTAAATCGCTACCCACTTTTTTTGAGAATTCAACCAACAAAATTTAGTTAATCAAAAATAGCTGTTGAAAACACACACATATATATATAATCTTTTTTTAAACATAAAACTGTATATTTTCCTGTGTAACATGCTTTTCACAGCTTGCCTATCAAAAGAAAAGTTTTGTCCGTTCAAAATAAAAGACAGTGTTTATTTATTTTTGACCAGCTGTCTGCGACCCACTTTTGGCTCCCGACCCACCCGTTGAGAATCGCTGCTCGAAACATTTACAATATTACAAAGCTTCAACTTGTTATTAAGGAATATGTTGTGATTCATAGTTTGAGTCAATCAAAGCATACAGGGGAGGATTAAGAAAAAAATTAAGTGCTGACTCAGCGTTGGCCTGATCAATGAGATGAAAGGACATCAGAGGATATTAGAGGATCAAAGGAGGGTCTTTGTTTACATCATTAAATCTTTCCTCTGGCAGAGCTTCATCACTTTGACACTGTTTACTTGTCAACTTTTAATCAAGCACAGATGAACTGAGCCTCTCTTAATGACTGTGCGCGTGTGCGTGCGTGCACTGATGCTTCTCTTGCATCTTTCTGCAATATTTCCTCTTCTGATTCACAGAGAAGAACCCTCGCCGCCCCCCTCTGGCCTACCTGGTTGTAGCAGGCTGTGAACCACTGACCTTTACCAACATCTTCCCGTACTGGGAGAAGGAAACCAGTGTCACTACCAAGGTGGGACATGGCTCCTACAAACTGTGTGTGTTTCTGGCAGTCCCATTTTAGTCATTTAGTTTTAGTTGAAATTTTAATTTTTCTTTTTTAGTCTCAGTCTTTTCAAGTAATTTGACAGTTTTGTTTAACGGAAATAGATTTTGCAAAAATTATTTTTTATCATGGTAGTAAAAAAAAAAAAAACAAAGGCTGGATTAAGGTAAAGCAGGGTGACCCTACGTCCAGTTTTACTCAGGCTTATCCTCTTTTACAAATTAATGAAATTTCCCGGGTTTCCCAGGGACCCTGAACGCATCTCGGGGGAAACACGTTAATTTAAAAGACTGTAACAGGCCTCATATTTGCTCTCTCTGAGAAATTCCACCAGTTTCTGAAAGCTAAGGAAATGCTCTTTATAGCTAATATGGTTCATTACGGTCATTTTACTCACACGTGACAGAATTGTTAAAGAGGGAAAGGGAAAGAGGACTAAAGACCGAGAGGAAACAGAGAGATTAAAAGAAACCAAATGTATATTTAATGATTATTTACTGTTCTGTAGGCCTTGAGGTTTTTTTTTTTTTATACAGTTTTAATGTCTAGGAGGAGATGTTTCTCATCGTTTCAATGATTGAGAGATTGAGATGCACAATAAAGTTGATTGACTTGAGTCACCACC
This sequence comes from Gouania willdenowi, assembly GCF_900634775.1. NCBI lineage: Eukaryota > Metazoa > Chordata > Actinopteri > Blenniiformes > Gobiesocidae > Gouania > Gouania willdenowi. Next base: position 14,723,645 of record NC_041062.1, read on the forward strand.
ACTTATTTCTGATTTTCTTTCTTTTTTATAAACAGAAATTATTTTTTTAAGCCTTATTGACAATAACAACTTATTTATTTAATATATTTTATTGCTGTCGTTACAATGTAGATTCAAGAAAACGTTGAGTACTTTGAGTAAGCCGAGGTCGACCTACATAAGTGTCCTCTTTTTTGGAAATCAAAATATGGTCACCCTACTTAAAGCCACATTTTAGTCTTTTTATTTAGTTTAGTTTTAGTTCATATGTAGTACATGCAAATCAGTTTAGTTTAATCTTTTAAAAGTCATTTGACAGTTTTGTTAACCTGTAATATGTTTGTTGTGGTGCTAAAAACTCTTGTGTTTCATCCTTCAAACTAAGAATGTGCTGTACTAGTCGTGTTTAATATAAAATGTTTAAGGCCTGTTAAAAAAAAGTTGTTTATTTGTGACGACTGACAACCTGCAAGAATAAAGCTCCAATCCTGAGTTTAAATTTGAGTTCAGATATTTCATTGGTAAAAAGGAAAACAGTCTGATGCAACACGTTTTTTACTCATTAGTTGATCATTAACATTGAATTTTTGTTGTTACTAATTCTTTAATTTACGTTCTCGTCAAAAGTTATGAAAGGCAATAAAGGGTCGTCGATGAAGAAAGTGACCAAATGAACCCCGGTTTTTGACACGTGTTTGTATCTGAATAAAGCCCAGACTGTGCTGACTGGTGATTGGTCCACTGTTGCAGACGGCGAGCTCCAAGAACAAAGTGGTTCTGGTGAAGGAGGCTCTGACCAGGCTCAGTAAACAGCAGTACTCCATACAGGAGCTGACCAGGAAACCTCTGCCTGAGGGCGTGGACCCGCTACGTCTGGAGGATTACCTGTCAGAGGAGGACTTCATGGTAGGACGGCAGCATAAAGCAGGAACGACCATGGTCGGGGTCAATTGTAATTGTAATCATGTAATTGATGATTAATTACAACTAGAATATTTGCATTTCATGAAGAAAATTCATGTGAGGATGCAGGTGCTGGCCCTTGTCGCACTGCATTAGCTTAGCACTAGTATTAGCTAGCATTACCTAGCATTGTATAGCATTAGCTTAGCATTAGCATTATATATCATTAGCATTAACCTAGAATTATTTAAACATTAGCTAGCTTTAGCATTAGCTAGCTTTAGCATTAGCTAGCTTTAGCATTAGCTAGCTTTAGCATTTGTTAGCTTTAGCATTAGCATTAACTAGCATAGCATTTATATTAGCTAGCATTACCTAGCATAGTATAGCATTAGCTTAGCATTAGCATTGTATATCTTTAGCATTAACCTAGAATTATTTAAACATTAGTTAGCTTTAACATTAGCTAGCTTTAGCAATAACTAGCTTTAACATTTGTTAGCTTTAGCATTAGCATTAACTAGCATGGCATTTGCATTAGCTAGCATTACCTAGCATAGTATTGCATTAGCTTAGCATTAGCATTGTATATCATTAGCATTAACCTAGAATTTTTTAAACATTAGCTAGCTTTAACATTGTCTAGCTTTAACATTAGCTAGCTTTAGCATTTGCTAGCCTTAGCATTAGCCTAGCATTATCATTAGCATTAACCTAACATTAGCACTAACCTAGCATTAGCATTCGTCTAGCTATAGCATTAGCTTAGCATTAGCATTTGCCTAGCATTAGCATTAACCTAGCATTAACACTAAACTAGCATTAGCCTACCATTAGCATTAACTAAACTGTTGAACCATATGGAATTCACAATTATTAAAATATGTTTCATACATTTCATAAAAAAAATTAATAAATAAATCTAGGGTTTACTGACACAAAAAAGGCTCATACACCCACAATTGACTTTCTGAGGATAAAAAAGAATCGTAATTAAACATGGGTTATTGAAAATGTAATTGTAACTGAAAAATGTAAGTGACCCCAACCCTGGGAAGGACACATAAATAGAGAGAAACACTGGTGTTATTCTGCTGTTTTTCAGACTCTTCTGGAGATGAATCGAGTTGAATTCAACGCTTTGCCAAACTGGAAACAAAAGAACCTGAAGAAAAGCAAAGGTCTGTTTTAACGTGCCCCACTTTATCTGACTTTTGCAGCTTTTCCCTATCATTGCTTTGCAAAAACACAGAATTCAAACGCAGAAAAAGGAAAGGCAAATGTACAGTTTTGTTATATTGTTCTGTTTTTATTAACTGTGCCATTGTTTTTTTTTTTTTTTAAACCTCCATGTTAATGAAATGTCGTAGCGAACCATGATGTGCAATCGTTAGTGTCGTCTTTGAAAGGAAAGGATGTCGTCCCTCTCATCTTATAAATATGTAACATACCAAAGTGTGTGTTTTTTCTCTTTCTTTTGTCTGGATCTGTGATTTTCATTCTTTTTGTAAAACATTTCACACACGTTCTGTGCGCTACGTGTGACGAAAGTCGGTATTTGGGAGCATTTAAAGGACGGGACCAACTAATCTTTGTGCTTTTGTGCAATAATCACTATGTGGCCAAACTGCGAGAGAATATCCGATTATGTAATCAATTCTCCTCAAATATTCCCACTGGGTTTTTTTTTGTTTTGTTTTCTACTGGTCACTTTTGGTACTGAAAACTTTCTGAAGAATAATGACTCTCTGTTTGTTTGGGACCAACGTGTTGTGCAACACTAAAAGTATTATATATATATAAATATATATATGTGTCTGTGTCCTGCCTGTGTTCCATCTATAAAAAAGCAGGTCCGTTTGTTTTATCTTCTTTGGCACATAACAATAAACGATGGTGGGAGGACTCATAGATACTAATGCTCAGTATTCCTTTTTAAATAAAACAAACATTTTAAATGAAACAAGGGTTCATTTTTCTTTATCTGTCGTTTGGTTTTGTGTGTCCCCAAAAGTACCGTAAATGCAAAAAAAAAAAATGACTGCAGTATTCCCGAGCTTCCACCTAACGTTTAGTCGTCAGCTTACCTTCCTCGGCTGCCGCTAGCTACCAGGCTAGTTGTCCCGACTACATCCAGCGTCTCTCCTTGGTTGGATCGCCCCCGCACCTGACAAATTTCTGCTGTGGCCTGCTCTCTTCAGTTTGATCTCCACATTCCTGGCTGTAGTCCTCTGCTCCATTCTAAGACCGTGTTCGCTCTTCATGCACCGGACATAATGCTCAAATACTCTGCCAAACAGCTCCTGGAGAGAAAGAGCTGCGCCTTTCCATCTCAGTCATCAAACAACTAGGACTCCTAAGAACATTCACAGAAGCTCCCGATGCAAGCTTATCTACTTCCAGCCGGCTCACTCCATTCCATCCATCTGGTCAGCTGTACGCTCCATCGTGCAACTGACGCATCATCAGAGTGCCACTGCTACGGGAGCTATCATCCCCAGAAATATTGCAAGATTTCGACAACCCAAGAATTCAGTGGAATGTCAGAGTACTTTGGCCTCTAAAGAAACATCTCCACCCCCCCATCAAACATAGGTTTAACTTTTTAATGCCCAATCCCTCACAAACAAGGCCTGCTTTGTTCATGACCACATTTTGAATAACCTGGCAAGAGCCAGATTGATGTGTAGCCCTCCCTCTAACTCAGGCGAATCCTTTCGGAACCAGGGAGGGACATGAACAGAATTCTTGAAGCTGATTGGGCGAAGTGCCTGTCCACCATGATTTGTTTTAGCCAATCGCACAACAGAGACGCTGCTATGGCTACAACAACAACAAGGCTCCTCTGGTGAAAACATACGTCTTTACCGTTCAAAAATGCACAAAGCGCTTCTCGCTGTTGTTGTTTCAAAAAGGAAATTCTGGATTCTTCTAAAACTGGGTTTATAGCAGCTTCCACACGTTCATCCTCCAGCTAGTTCCTCTACCCGCAACTGCGCATGCGCCAGTTTTGCCTTGACGCCTCTGCCTTTGTCACACCCAGATGTCCCGCCCTAAACCACAACACTGCCTCATGATTGGTTCGAACCGGTTCGGTTAGCTTACAAAAGGTAAGGGCTGGAGCGGCACAAGATGGAGTCTGGTGTTTGTAAACACCAGGATAATCCATCTTGCAGGCAAGGTTACATTTTAGATACAGGGATTGACATGTGTTTAACTGATGAGGCCTGTCCACCTGGCTTTGGATATTTGGAGAAAGCTCGTGGCACAGGTCATCTTGGGGGTGGCCTGGCTGTTTTCTACCGCAATGAGCTTGAACTCTCCCCTATGCCACTCCCCCAACTGTCCTCGTTTGATGCCTTTCATTTAAATGGAAACTCTCGCCCCCCACAACAATACTCCTAATCTATCGGCCTCCCAAACCAAACTCAGCCTTCATCCCTGAGCTACAAAACCTTCTCATCGCACTCTGTACAACACCCGGCAAACCTGATAATACTTGGTGACATGATTATTCACATTGACTCCCTCACCTGTCCCTTTGCAGCTGAATTTCTCCACTCAGTGGACTGCTAAACATGTAAAAAAAACCTTCAAGTCCACAACCTGGGAATCTTGGACCATGAGGCAATATCCATGGAGCTATTACCACTTTCCTCCCACCAAATGCCCCCACGTCAAATCTGTTTTAGAAACATTAAGAGTATCAACATAGGCTCACTGACTGGTATACCTTCAGCATCTCATCACATTTGGACTCTTCTCATCTGTCACTGAGTCAGTTGACTTTTACAACCGCTCACTGAACAACATCCTGGACACCCATGCACCCCCTGGTTCACAAACCAGCTCCGGAAGATGAAAACCGCTGGGCGTGTCCTCGAGCGGCACTACAAGGCTTTGGGTCTGACTGTCCACAGACTGGCCTACCGTGAGCAACAACACCTACTGTATATTAAAATGTCTCAAAGACACCATCTGCCAATTTTACTCCAACAAAATCAATAACCCAGGAAACACCAAAGAGCTTTTTACCACAAACCATCTCCTCAAACCACAAACCCCCTCACTCACAAACTCCACAGAAGAGCAGTGTAATAACTTCATTTCATTTTTTAGAAAGAAAGTTGAAACCATTCGCTCCTCTCTTTCTGGCCCCCTGTCTTTATCGAACAATACAGATGGTCCACATTGTGTTTCTCAACCTCTTTCCACCATTTCCAAAATTTCCCAAAAAGTGGTTGAGGTCATCATACACAGAATGAAACCCTCACATGCACCCTGGACCCCTTTCCCACTGCCCTGTTAAAATCAAATCTATCTGTCATCCGCCACCAGTATAATTAAGCCTTTAAGCCCTTAAGATGACGATCATCAGACCCCATCTCAAAAAACCAACTTTAGACCCAAATATCCTCACACATTGCGGGCCCATATCCAACCTCCCGTTCCTGTCCAAAGCCCTGGAAAAAGCAATTTCAGTTCAACTTCATAAACGTGGAACAAAAACAACTTTACGAAACATACACAACATCCTGCTCCAATGCCTACACCTCACTGCTGGTCTGTCTGGCCCCGCCCTGGAATGGTTCAGATCCTACCTCAACGACAGGTCAGAATATGTAGTCCTTGGCAAAAGCTTGATCCCCTACCAGTTATTCCACCTTCCCATCGGAATCCCAAACAAGAGCCTTCAAAAGCTCCAATATGTCCATAACAGCGCAGCTAGGATCCTGATGAGTGTGTAAATTTGATCATATTACTCCAATCCTGAAATCCCTTCAATGGCTCCCCATCCCCACCCCCCACCCTTTGGACAACACAACAACAACAAAACTAATAACAATGAAAATATATAAAACCACAACAAAAATACACAGAATGATGACAAGAAAATTACAGAAAAATACATCAAACAACACAAATAACGTGAATATTGACAAAAAGACAACAGGAAAGTTATCTTTTTGTGTGTTATGCAAACAATTGTGTAAGGATATTTTCTTTCTTTTTAATACTTATTTTCTTCTCAAGCTGACAAAGAGAATATCCATTGTTACGTCTTATCATCCATCTTCTATTTTCCATACATTGGACACATGTAGCAAGCCCATCCCAGTAGACACTGGGAGAAAATAGGGCACCAGTTCATCTCTGGCTCACACAGATAAAGAAATGTCTACAGTCACCAGTGGACCTGACATTTTCCACTGACTTAATAAAGAAAGAAATAATAATTCATGTATGGTTTTACTTTCACAGGTTTCCCTTTTTTAAAACATCACTTCAACACATTAGTGGGAAAATGTGGCCTTTTTGTTAAGAAAACACAATTAAAGTTAAATTAAAATAATAGAACAGGGGGGGAAAAAAAGGAATTTCTTGGCAGGTGAGAATTTGTTTAATGTGTTTATTTTACAAAGATAAAAATGACAGAGATGCAAGTTGAACAGTGAAAATAATGACGTTGACCACTGGAGGGCGCAGTCCGCACAGCATCTACATTCTATGCTGCTTATAGGTGCAGAAATCTTCTCAAATTTACTGACAACATTAATGACGACAAGAGTATGAACCCCATTGGTTGTGGTGATGATATGACTTTCACTGCAGCGCCACCATCAGGTCAAACTTTCAGTTGTAGAGTTTTTTTAATTAAGTTATTTCGGGGTGATGTTTATTTGCTGTTTGTTTTTAATCTAATTTTTTGTAACATATTTGGAGTTATTCACTATAAAGTCTCATGTCACGTGTCAGTCTGCACACAGACTGACAACTTTTACACTGTTAAAACAGCTTGGGGTCAAATTGACCCCCAGATGAACACCAATGCATACAATATGCCTTCAGCGCATTGGAAAAATATTATCATGATTATTTTTTTTTTTATGCTTATCAATCGTAGCAAATTATGAAAAGTCATGAAATATGAAGAAAAGAAAAAAAAAGTCAACTATTTTTTGAGCGTGGGGGGTCAAATTGACCCCTAGGATAATAGGTGGGTTAAAAAAAGGTGGGGCTGTTTGAACAGTGTCATCAACAGACACAAATATTTACTTTTTTCCCTCAAAAATTGCAATAACTGTTAAAAATGCAGCAACTCCAACATTAAAAACAAACATTTATAATAAACTAAGCTCTTCTGTATTACATGATGTTAATAATGTCCCAGCTACAGTAACTGTTCTCCACAGCAGATGGCAGGAGGATTTAGAAACCTCCTCCAACAGTAACCGAGCGGCTGGTTTTGTTTATCCCTCCTCGTCCTGGAAACATGAATCACCTGCATATGTATCTCTGCCTTAGGCTCAGGGGCCACAGCTGCCCACTGTACAGCTGATGTTCAGGAAAACACTCACACACACACACACACACATTACTCTGAGTAATTACACATACAGTATGACCAAGCAGGTACATACTCTGCTGCTTTGATAATGCAGATTTAATCTTATTAAAACTATTCGATTCACAGAAATAAAAGCATTATTAAATGACTACGGAATGTTCTAAATATAATTATTAGGATGAGGAATGACAGCCTGACTCATCTGGATCACTTTATAATTGATGACAGAAAAATCTATGATAAACAGATGGTGGTGGAAGGATTTATGAACATTTAGTTGAGGTACGGCCAAGTACGGCTGGTGAAATGAAAAATAAAGGTCAATCTGATGCCCATAGCGATGTAGATATAAGAGTGTTAGATTCAATATTCTAATGAGAAGTGACGCAAAAAAAAAACAATTCTTGATATTGTAAAATCACGTAAGACAAAATTTTCATCCGATGGGGATGGCATTGATGTTATGTTCTTGGTTAAAAATGGCAGCTTGTTTAAGTGGACAAACATGAGGGGCGAGGACCAGCTCGAGGCCGCACAGATGTCCTGGATAGACACTCCCCTGAACAAAGCCCAGGATGTGGAAAGACCCCGAGTCGAGTGTGCACACAGACTCGTAGGCGGCTACAGACCTTGACTAGAGTAAGCCAAAGCAATAGCCTCTGCCTCCACTACCCAGTGTGACAGGCGTTGCTTAGTAACAGGCTTCCCCTTACAGGGATTGGCCCAGGAGACGAACAGCTGATCGCTCCTCCTGAGGCAAATTGTCCTGCCCATGTAAGTGCGGATCGCAAAAACAAAGCACAACAAATGAGGCCGCTGCTTACCATGTGAGGCAGAAAAGGCCAGCAGGTCGATGTAATAACATGAGCCCACCACCTTCGGCCTCAGAATGATCCTCTCATCACCTGGGAAAAGCCGAGTGCATGACTAGTGAACCAAGAGCGCAATCATGTTGCTGACCCTCTTAGCCGAAGCCAGAGCCAGCAGCAAGACGACTTTAAGAGAGGCAAATTTCAGGTCCGTCTCACCCATTGGTTCGAACGGGGGACCCTTAAGTCCCTCCAGAACCACCGCCAGATCTCGTGGTGGAACCATCGGTCTGGACACGGGGAGGAGCCTGCACGTACCCTTCATAAACCGGCAGACCAGCAGATGCTGACTCGCCGGTTTGTCCCAAAAGCCCATGTGACAGGCGGTGATTGCCGCCAGATACACTTTCACAGTGGAAAAGGCTTTGCGTTTGTCAAACAGGCCCTGCGGGAAAGACAGAATCATGCCACAGCACCAGACGCTCTGGGCGTGGATGAAAAATTGTGCCTCTCGCCTGCGACAGCAGGTCTCTGCGCAACGGGAGTTACCAGCAGGGAGCGCACAGCAGCTGGTAAATCTCCGCCAACCAATGCATGGCCGGCCAATGTGGAGCCACCAGAATCAGAGAAAAATGCATAGGGAAGCATGCACGGCCAATCGTGCGCTAGAGCGTCTATGCCGAGGCGAGCCCCCAATTGCCCAGGGAGAAGAACACTGTGCGTTTTCTACCCTGGCAAACAGGTCCCCCTCGGTCCGTCCCTAATGGTCGAACAGCTGTCGCACCACATCCGGGTGCAGCATCCCTTACCCATAAATTGGCGCGCCCCTGGACAGCAGGTCTGCACCCACGTTCATGATCCCCAGGAAGTGCATCACCTTCAGAGAGAGGAGACGACCCACACTTCACAGGATCAGTCTGAGTGCTAATGACAGCAATCTGCCCTGGCGGTTGATGTACGCCACAACCGTGGTGTTGTCCATTCTCACCAGGACATGATGTCCCCTGAGAGATGGAAGAAGGTGGATCAGTGAGCGGAACACCGCTGGCAGCTCCAAGTAGTTTATTTAAGCGCGCAGGAGGACCGCATCCCAGCGGCCCCTCACAGACCTGCCCTCATGGATCCCACCTCAGCCTGATAAACTGGCGTCCGTGGAAACCACCTTCCTGGCTGTGACGGTGCCCAAAGGCACCCGCCTTTGTCAGGAAGCCGGGTGCCCGCCACAGCGCAGTGCTGCACTCCGGCGTAACCAAAACTCTCTGTGCACCATGATGCACAGGATTGAGCCCATGTCAGGCCACCCACAGCTGGAATTCTCTCATGTGTTTATCGACCAAGCCAGATCACAAGGATGGCCAAAGCCATCAACTCGAGTAACCAAAGACACAACCTGAACAACCTCACCCGCTCCGCCAACAGGCGCACAGTCAAAGGCACAGTGCACAGGGACAGGCCCAGGAAGACTATTTCCTGCTTAGGGGACAACACGCTCTTCTCTGTATTCACCATGAATCCCAGATTGGACAGGTGATGCAGCAGAATATGCATCCTGGCCTCGGTCTCCGGGCCAGGAGCAGCCAATCATCCAGGTACGTGGCCAAGCAAATGCCCCGCCTCCTCAGCAGGTCGCCGCTTCCGTGCAGCGCACAAACACCCTCTGGCTCAAAGAGAGGCCGAATGGGAGTACGTGGTATTCATAGCATATCCCCTGGAAATCAACCATAGGTACTTTCTGTGAGGAGGATATATTGGAAGTGGAAATATCTTTGAGGTCGACAGATGTGAACCAGTCGCTCTGTCGCACCAGACGCGAAAGGGAGGAATGCGTGAGCATCCTGAAAGTGTATTTCCTAAGGCCCGTGTTCAGGGCCTGTAAATCCAGAATAGTACGGATCCCGGTACACCCCCCCCCCGCCCCTTTTGGGGACGAGAAAATATAGAACCTTTTCCATGAGTGAGCGGGAGGGACCACGGAGATGACCCCCTTGTGCAGCAGAGAGGCAATCTCCTCCCCCAACACACGGGCCGAATCTCCTCGGGCCTGTGAGTGTATTAAGCCAGTGAACCGCGAGGGAACAGATGCAAACTTCAGCCTGTATCCCTTCGATATCGTCCGTAACACCCAGGGAGGAGCTGCGAGCGCTCTCCACTTGTCTGTCCTTAGGGAAAGAGAGGACAAGCACTCCGGCTTCCTTGCTATGCGAGGCGTCATCCGTGTTACGGTGGCGCCCTCTCTCGGAGGCAGGCCACATGCAGCCAAAGGCACAAGAGCACGTTTGCAAACGTCCACCATATCTAGGCTCGGAGGATGGGAGATGGGCGTGGAGCCCTCCATTTGAGGCAGCAAAGGCGGCCGACAGTTCGTCCCAAGCCGGGGAGACAAAGAGCTCATCCTCGTCTTCCTATAAGAACAGTTAATAAAACAAAGTATTTGCTACCAAAAAAGCTTTACATACACTTCACTGCTACCTATCTTGTTATAAATAAATAAATAAATAAAAAAAAAAACTGTGATGTAATGCATAACTCTTATAAATATCTATATATTCAAAGAGATTTGTTAGTTACGACCCAAGATATACGATTTGGAAATTTTGCCAATGATAAGGATTTTTGGATTTTTCAAACTGATCCAGAATCTGCTTTGATCTTTACCCATATTCAAAATGTAATGGAATCTTCCACGGCCCAAGGTCTATTATTGGTTAAAAGTTTGTCAAAATCTGTGAAATATATTTAACATAATCATGAAAGATGATGTATATATTTTCAGCATTTTAAATAATACTGATATTTTATGTTTGATGTTTGGCAAATACAAACACTTCCTGGATATCCTCCTCGTGCAGTTGATTCTTAATCCCGATATCTACACCTACCCAATAACCCTGGGTAGGTGTGTGTGTGCCTGTGTGTGTGAGAGGGTAAAATCACTTGAAGTAAATGTGATAATGTTGCTAATCAATGTGTCTCCCTAGCTTCCATCTCTGCTCACAGAATAAAATGCAGCAAATTCTCAGCGACTGAAGAATCCACAAGTGGATTAATGGAGTTCTTCACTGTCAGCATTGATCTGTAAGACATGGATTCACACACACACACACACACACACACACAACTCGACCTCCATTTGCTGTAAAAACCTTGTTTCGATTTACACTCCATCATTCCCACGTGTGTAAATCTAAGAAGTTTTATGCACTGAGACACGCAAAGATACTTATTGGTATTGGTTTTCTTTTCCACTTTATTGATTAGAAAGAGTGTGATCACTGCTATAAATCTGCTGCTGTGTGCAAACAGCATCGACACACCGTGATAACAAAGCAGCCGCTGCACTTTGTGAGCGTGAACGAGCTCTTCAAGGTGAGAAAGAGCACACTCACTTTATTACTCAATAACATTGGGTAAGTGGGTCAGACAGTGAATAAATGAATTAATTAATGAATGGAACATGCGAGAGAAAGACAGTCAACATTTTTAAAAAAAAGTAAAACTTTCAAAATATTTATTACAAAAAAAAAAAGGAAAAATGCAGGGAACAACTGATCAGCTGATATATTTGGTCAGTCAGGTCACGATACAGTATATAGCTGATGGAATTATTTCAATGACAGAATATCACAGTTATCTGGATCCCCACCAAAATTCAATTGCGTCTTCTTCCATGGGTTTAAGGCTGACATAGGCAACTGGAGGCCCGGGAGCCACATGTGGCCCTCACTCTTAATTTTGCGGGGCATAAATTAAATGTACAAAATGAAACCATACAAAATTACAAAAAGGATGGTTGGTTGGACGTTATATCTGTTGCTCTGATTGGCTCGGTTTCTTTTTAAACAAGGAAGTGAGCAGAGACGGCGGTATTGCCATACACACTTTCTTACAAAAAGTAAGGAAGTGGGTGTGGCTTATCACCAGGCTAAATAACTGGTAGCATAGCGAAGAAACATAAATATTATATATTTCGCTGAGAACAAAACGATGGGGGACAGAATTAATGCTGATCTTTGACCAATAGTAATATGTAAGTTAAATGAATGCTTTGTTATTTTTTACTCATCAATGTTTTTGAAAATCTCATGTCCTTTAGTGCAGGTGGGTTTTTATCTTGTGTTGTGTGTGTGGTCCAATGGGAAAACTTCAGCTGCTGTAAACTGAGGCCATGCTCTTGAAATTCATGCAATCATTGTGAGAGTAGGAACCTAATATGTGGCTGAGACGTTTCACAAACTTTATCCATATTTTTCAATATGGAGCTTTTAAACACACACACACACACACACACACACACACACACACGCAATGAACCCAATGCTGCGATATGTGTTTGTATTGTCTGCTGTGTATTGTCAGTGGGGTCTTCCTCACAGCAGATGGTGACATTTTGCCTTCTTAACATTACACACACACACACACACACACACACACACACACACACACACACACACACACACACACACACAGACATAGAGGCGTCTCTCTGTTGCCACTATCAGCCACAGCATCAGCCTTCATGCGTCGCATGGCTCAGACAGGAACTGTGGATGACAGATTGATTGAAAGATCTTCCTTCTTCGCTCATCTATCACTTTGGTCTGGTTATCGTCATCATCCTCATCCTGCTCAGATCTCAGACCCTATGCTATCAAGTCATCAGAGGGGGGTTTGGCAGAGGAAGTAATGGATTACAAGTAATAATAATAATAATAATAATAATAATCCATTGCATTTTTATAGCGCTTTTTTGGACACTCAAAGCGTACTCACATTACTGTAATTGAGTTGCTTTCGTGAATACTTGATGGGTACTGCATTGACTTTTCACCCATTTTTATAATGGACGTCTGGTTAAAGGTGCAGTCCGCAACTCTCAGATTCCTCTCTCCCCCTCCCTCCCTGCTGCTCTCTCGCCCTGCCTCCAAACATTCCCTCAGAGGAGCTAACAAGCTAACATTAGTCCGACAGCAAAATCACAGTAATATAACATGCTCTGTTAAAAGCATATTACTGCAGCGCTTCTCTCTCTCTTTTTTTTTTTTTTTTTTCTCTCTCTTAATGTGCACACACCTCAGCAGCAACAACACGGTGTCACTTACAGCAGCCCACACGGAGGCTGCTGCGCGCACACAACACATGCACTACAGAGTTCTAGTGTAACAATTACAAATCAAACATAATCAAGCAGCAGTAATTACCTTTCAAGCAGAAAAGTCACCAATTCCACGTTCTACTCCTCCAGACCATACACTGTAAAAAAGACGGCGCTTCAGCCTCTGTAAGGGGGCGGGGACTGTGAGCAACAGCTGTCAGACAGTCCATCAAACACAATCCTGGCTCGGATTGTTTTTTTATTTTGCTCGGTCGCGGTGCATTCTGGAAATCTGCCAAAGGCTGCAGGAGCAGCAGGAGGGACTCAATGAGCCTGTTTTTTTCACACAAACTACTAGTTTGATGAAATACTGTCCTTACATAGTGACAGCTTTAGTAAATAAGACAAAAAGTCACTTTTATGAGAGTTGCAGACTGCACCTTTAAAGCTAGAGTGGAGGTGCTCCAGTTTTTACCTGAAAATATTTGCAAACAAATGAAAACAATTCAACCTTTAACATGTTCAGCTAATACGGTCAACCCATTTCAACCTTTTTCAACCTTATTGCTAATGTTAAGCTATTGCTAGGTTAATGCTTAGCTAATGCTATCTTAAGGCTATTGCTTGGCTAATGCTAGCTAATACTATTGCTAATGCTAATTTAGTTCTAACAATAGGATAATGCTAGTTAATGCTAACTAATGTTAATGTTAATGCTAGGCTAATGCTAATGCTAATGCAAAACTAATGCAGTGCAACACAGGCCAGCACCTGCATCCTCATGATCCTTTTCTTTAGGAAATGCAAATATTCTAGTAGTTTTAAGTACATTTTAAAAGAAGGAAAGTCATTCATTACATTTCTGCACCCGCCCGCTAGTGAGTAAATTGTTATATTTTGTTTAAAAATGATCAACGTACAACTGTGAAAGTACATAAAATGAAATGACCAGACAACAATCAAATGCATCACATCATAGCCGACCAATCAGATTAAATGTAATGCACGGCGCCAAAACATTAGCCAAGCTAGCAATAAGGTTGAAAAAGGTTGAAATGAGTTAAAGGCACTAGCTGAACATGCTAAAGGTTGAATGGTCAAAATCAGTTGAAGAATGGCTGGGGATGATGGGGTTAAAAGTTGGAAAAAGAGGAATTTTCCAACATAGGAAATCTTGGCAAGATTTATTACCAAAAAAAAAAAAACATGGGGGGTGAAAGTAACTTTTACTTTAAGTGCTATTTAATTAGGCTACTTTTTACTTCTACTTGAGTATTTTATGTATGATTTACTTGTACTTGAGGACAATTTCAATCAAGTAACAGTAGATCTACCAGTACGTACGTATAGGTACATCTTCTCTCTGGGCTTAGAGATGATGCACAACATCACAGGTTCTCACACTGAGACAAGACAAGACAAGACAACTGGGGGCTTGTTTGGCTCAGAGCAAAGCAGAGTTTTTACGTGTTAGTGTAATTAAGCTTTTTCTTAGTCACTGTAGGGAAAAATCATTAAGATTATTTTGTAGGTTTGTGAAAATAGAACAAGCTTCAGAACATCATGTTATTGTTTTAGTTTGGATTAGTATTCATTCATCTAACTTATCACACCTTAATGTGAAGCAGAAAAGTAGGAGCCAACTAAAGAATGACTTTATGACGGTAAAAACAAGGCTGTGTGTGTGCAAGAGTGATTTATATTTGTGCATAATTTTGAAATGAGAAATGTTCATTATAGATTCCTAATGTTTTTGCCCTTTGTAATTAGACGAGGTACCGCCTACACACAGGTTGAGCTACAGACATATGGTCTAGTCGAGCTTTGTAAACACAAAATACATTTTTGAAGCTGCATCAACAAATCGGACAAAGCTGATATGTTTATTCACCAGCGCTGAGTAAAAAATTCAACTTTGCATAATTTTCATCCTCTTGCTGATTCATGCCATTAAGATTCCAATGGTTTCACCAATATCTTAATTTTGTATGCTGTTATTCAATAAAGTGTTCAATTATCATGGCAATATGAAGTGAGGAAAAAAGCATTTAGGACTGAAGTTGTTTTACATTGAAATAAATTGCTTGATAAATTGTTTCTTATGTGATGAATTATTAAACTCTGAAATATTTCGGTAGCATTTTTTTTTATTTGTTTGTTTGTCTGGTAACATGATTACATCAAAAGTACTCAACAGATTTTATTTAAATTTATTTATTTATTTATTTATTTATTTATTGCCAAAGATAGACCATAGGCCATGGAAGATTCCATAAAATCATCAATATACTGATTCTGGATCAGTTTAAAAAAAGACTAAAACTTATTCTCATCACTGCTGAAATTTCAAAAATTCACATCTCGGTTCATATTTGACTGATCTTCATGAAATTTGATTCAGTTATGTCGAGTAGGTTCATCAGTTATCCCACTGAATTTCATCTGGATTGGATTCAGATTGTTAATTTTATCACAATTTTTCTAAAAGAAAAAAAAGAGGGGAGCCTACTGTATTATTGTTATCAAAAATAATATTTAAAAGTGTAAATGTTCATGGTACCACTGTAAATATCTGTTTGAAATTGTATTGTTTTCATTACCTACAGAAACATTCAGGGATAATAATAATTATGCCTATAATAGTGAGTTTGAATAATATTAAGTACGGCATGTGTGTATATTTAAAGTTTGTTGTATAATCTGCTTTTAAACAGGCTGCTGGTTAAAACCTGGCTTTGTTTAAAGGATCCAAAACTCACTCTGCTTTTCTAATCTCAAAAGCTTTATTTGTGCAATAAAAAGTTTCATACGCCAGCTTGTCTCGAAAGGATTTTAGCTGGAAAAGTGAGCTTTGAAATTACAGTGTGAAGATGAGGCTCATCTTTCTGTCTGTGCTTATAACAGACAGTGTGAGCCTTTGTATTTAGAGTCTATTTCCTGCTAAGCCCGTCACAGTCAAACGAGGTTACCCACTGTTTCATATGAAGTAGCGTCTTAGCAGCAGAGCACTAACTTCTCTGAGGAAATGAAGTCTGTCCCATTATCATTATGTTCTGTTTTCTTCACCTCCATTCTTCTATCACACCTCATCTTTTTTTTTTTTTTTTTTTTTGCTTTTAGACTAAATATGTTTCTCACTGTGGGAAAAGTGTCCTTTTTTTTTTTTTCTGACTGACTGCAAAATGTGAAATTGTGAAAAAAAAGTAAAGATGACATAATGAGAGCAAATGTATTTTCCATCATAGGGTGGTGTAAATCAGACATGGGACATATGGCTCGATGAGCTCAAAAACACACAAAATAACAGAAAAAAACACCAACAAAAATACACAAGATGACGACAAATAAATCACAGAGAAATGTATAAAAAAAAAAATACTCATAACAGACAAAACAACATGTACTAAATGACATAAAGGTATACAAAACAAGAACAAAAATATGCAAAATGACTCCAAAACATCAAAAACAAAAAAAAGATGTACATATAAGACAAAGATAACCACACACACCCACATACAAACACAAAACGACAACAAAAACCTTTGTTCGTTTCTATATTAATGCTCAGGTTGGTCATTATTATAAATACATTTTTGTTGCCCATCTCTGGTGTCAATCTAAAGGTGCAATTCAATTTATTCTTTTATTTATATTTTCTATTCACCCTAACCTTGCTTGGAATTTTTATTTATGTATGTTCTGGTGCTGCTTGGAACAAATTTCTAACTGATGTATTTGAATAGAATGTTATTTCAATTCCCAAGTGTAACCCTAACCCTGAATAAAATCTTCTATTCACTTGTATTTAAGCTTAGAAATGAAATAATATCAAACTACTTCTTTGCACAGTGGCTTATTAAAAAAAAAAGAATACATCCCTTTGAAAATCATTGTAGCAATAAATAACTTCCAGTTGCAAATAAATGAGGAAATCGAGTTGACGTGCACAAAGCAATAGATTAATTAAAGTTTCACGTTCCCCATAGATTGTGTTGTATCGTATAAAAACCTTCCCTCATGTTACAAGCATCCATTTACACTTATATTAATGTAAAGACTAGCTAAAGAAAAGCAGGGAATGACATTTATTCATCCAGTAACTTATCTTAACCTTCATTTCCTACAAGTTTCTCCCAGTGGTTCCTTTGATTTCAAATCTCTCTCTGAACCTAAACGGAGGTTTTATCATCCAGGATATTTTAAAATAATCTTGGTCTCATACTTTTTTCTTGGTCTTTAGTCTTTCTCTTCTTTCTGTTGCGTGTCTGATTTTGTTAAAACAAAGCTTAGCTCAAATAGTTCAAATGCGATAGTTAAGCTAAAAAAAAGCTTAGCTAAAATAGTTCAACTGTGATAGCTAAGCTAAAAAAGCTTAGCTAAAATAGTTCAACTGCGATAGCTAAGCTAAAAAAGCTTTGCTAAAATAGTTCAACTTCGATAGCTAAGCTAAAAAAGCTTAGCTAAAGCAGTTCAACTTCGATAGCTGACCTAAAAAAAAGCTGAGCTAAAATAGTTCAACTGCGATGGCTAAGCTAAAAAAGCTTAGCTAAAGCAGTTCAACTTTGATAGCTAAGCTAAAAAAGCTTAACTAAAGCAGTTCAACTTCGATAGCTAAGCTAAAAAAGCTTAACTAAAGCAGTTCAACTTCGATAGCAAAGCTAAAAAAGCTTAGCTAAAGCAGTTCAACTTCGATAGCTAAGCTAAAAAAGCTGAGCTAAAATAGTTCAACTGCGATAGCTAAGCTAAAAAAGCTTAACTAAAGCAGTTCAACTTCGATAGCTAAGCTAAAAAAAGCTTAGCTAAAGCAGTTCAACTTCGATAGCTAAGCTAAAAAAGCTTAGCTAAAGCAGTTAAACTTCGATAGCTAAGCTAAAAAAGCTGAGCTAAAATAGTTCAACTTCGATAGCTAAGCTAAAAAAGCTTAGCTAAAGCAGTTCAACTTCGATAGCTAAGCTAAAAAAGCTTAGCTAAAATAGTTCAACCGCGATAGCTAAGCTATAAAAGCTTAGCTGAAATAGTTCAACTTCGATAGCTAAGCTAAAAAAGCTTAGCTAAAGCAGTTCAACTTCGATAGCTAAGCTAAAAAAGCTTTGCTAAAATAGTTCAACCGCGATAGCTAAGCTATAAAAGCTTAGCTGAAATAGTTCAACTTCGATAGCTAAGCTAAAAAAGCTTAGCTAAAGCAGTTCAACTTCGATAACTAAGCTAAAAAAGCTTTGCTAAAATAGTTCAACTTCGATAGCTAAGCTAAAAAAGCTTAGCTAAAGCAGTTCAACTGCAATAGCTAAGCTAAAAAATATTCACTGAATTACGACATTTTATTATACGAGCCGGTGTTTTATGGTTAATTCTGTCAAACAAAAAAACATGCAGAAAGAAAAAGAATCGAGAAAGAAAAAGAAACGTTTACATTGTGTTGACAGCTGATGTGATTGAGATTTTAAAATCATTATAACCTCTAGTTTAGTGTGTTGGACTGATTCACTGTGACTTTTGGCTGATTGTGGTTGTTTTTGTACCAGCAAAAAGCTCTTCAACAGTTACTGGAAATACTCCAGCATAAATTACCCTTTAGTGCGCAAAACCAAATGCCAACAATCTGCAACAGATAAAATGTCACTATGGCTCCTTAAAAGGTGTTTCATTTCATATTTAGTCACCATTTCCAAACACAGATCATCCTCTGGAAATAAAAACATCCTAATAATACTGTCTAAGGTGGGAAGATGACAAAGGTACTGTATATACCTGCCTATCATATAATTCTACAGTCAGGAAAATCACTTTTATGAACAGTGCAAACAAAATATGTCATAAATGTGTATTTCCCATTACATGAGATCCTTCAACTTCAATACTTTGGGAACCTCTCTAAAATCCAATCAGTACGTCAGCGCTGACCTTAAGGACAAAGACGATGAGCTCCTTGTATAACGTTAGCAAAAAAACAACCAACACAATCTCTCTTGGTCATGCAATGGAAGCCGAGAGCTTAATGCAGTTCTGAGATTTCACAAAAACACTCCTTTAAGGCTAGATAATAGGATACATGACTTTAGGCTAGTACGTGTGTATGGTGCATCCTTTTAAATAACAGAAGAAGAATGGATTTTTTTTTCCTTTAAAAATCATTTATTTCAATAAATTGTCAGTATTCCTGCATCGTGTTGACTCTGACGCTGACGTCGTGTATGCATTTAAGATTATTGCACTGCATCCCTTTCTAGTGTACATGTGCATATGAAGTGTGATCTCTAAATAATCCCAAATGCAAATCAATATGTTCATACCCAGATAAGCATCAGCAGCAGCTCGGCTATACATATCATTCTTAAAGATAGGTGTATTTCTCCCTGCTGTATTTTCCCTGCAAATATCCCCCCTCTATCCATTTATATCCATCCTGTATAGCTTTTATTTCTCTCTCGTGGACATACAGTATATCTTCCTCTATCTGTTAGATGCTCAAACATCGACAGAAAATAAATGTCAATCTTTTTGCAGTGATCCAAAGTCGTACCTCGAAGCAGCATTAGAACAACAGACATGTAGAGGGGGGGCTTTTGTGGACGAAAATTGAATTAAATGTCTCGTTTGATAAATATAAGGAAGGATATGAAATAACCTTTTGAAAGAGATAGTGTCAGTGAATCAGATTTTTATATGTGAAAGATATTAAAATATTAATTACCAGCCTTCAATCTTTCCACCCTATTCTATACATTCTTTAAGTTAGTGACATTGTGTACATACTGTATATAGGAACATATACAAGAGGATATGATGTTTGACATTCAGCCACTTCCAGGCATGGTTAAAAAATGGACAACTAGAGAACTATTCTGTCACATTTAACAATATTCAAGATATAAAGCACAACAGTAGTTTAATTAAAATTATTATAGTGTAATATTTATTTAATGTTGACTAAAACAGCATGAAAAGCAGTGGTGCAATATACGTATGTTATATAATAGGCACTATTATTTTATAATTACAGTATTTAGTTATTTATTTTATACTATAATATTTTTCTGATTTTAATTCATATATTATTATATGATGCAGTAATAATAATCATGATATATTAGACAATATTATCTACTATATAGATAAGCACCACTGCTTTTAATGCAGTTTTTTTCACAACATAAAATAATTATCAGTCTATAATAATGTTTCATCACGTTCATTTCTCAGCTAATGCTAATACTAACTTAATGCTATGTTAATGCATTAGCCAATGGTAATGCTAATGATAACGTATGCAAATGCCAATGCTAGCATATGCCAATGCTAATGCTAAGATAATACAGTGCGACGTGGGCCAGCACCTGCTTCCTCACTTGCATTTTCTTCAGGAAATACAAATGTTCTTATTTTAATATATATATATGTATATTATTTCTATGAGTGATCACTGCCATACATCACTGGGATAATGACCACAATCAGACACCGACAGTGACATGGTATCAGTTACATACACAAGGGTTCTCAAACTGAGGAAGCTTAAAGGGGTTCAGAAACATCTGCACGTTAGGGACATGCGGTAAAGTGTTTGATAAATCTGCGCTGTAGCATCCATTTAAAAAGTAAAACGCATGTTGAAAGTCAAAGCTCCGGTTCATGAATGACGACAGTTGTTTGAGGCTGGTCGTATCTGTTTAAAAATCAAAGTGGTTCTTCATGGAGAGCCTCTCCTCCCTCCTGCTGCACTCAGACTCCAGGTCAGGATGAATGAAAGGCTAAAAGCTTTATTTTACAGCTTGTTTTTGTCATTTGCAGGATAAATAAACCCATGCTTTCATGCATGATGGAAAAACACTAGACAAATGTTCATCGACAATCAAATCAAGGCCGTACAAGTATTGGATCTTTGTTGTTGCTAAGCTTTGCAGTAGCTAAACATAACAGTTGTGTCTCGTTGTTGTTTGCTGTCTGTCGCGTCAGTATATATTTATCCATTTTTTTTAAGTATAATTCTAAGAAATATCTCAGTCGCCAATTCTGTCCACACGTATCGCATCATGTTTTCTAATCATGTGACCAAGCACGTCACTTTACGTGATGTGTAATTGCGAAAAAAAGATTTTCCATAGCGCTTTTGCAATACATTTAGATATCAAAATGTTTGTAAAACATCATGAAAGTATAAAAACTTTTTTAGCCATTGATGGTTCAACAAGAAAACTGATGAAGCCAGCAGATGTTACAGCACTGGACTGAGGTGTATAGGGCGCCGGTTGTAAAGTTGCGCATGCTAAAATAAGCAGCAACTTTTTGCAACATTTAGCAACAAACCACGTTTAAAAAATGTCACTTTTGACCACATTTACAGCAATATTTGTGAAATTTGTGATAATTACTTTTCTCGTAAAATATAATGTCAACGTTAAATCTAAATGTCAACGTTAAATCTAAATGTCAAATCTAAATCTAAATGTTAAATACTAAATCTAAATGCTAAATGTTAGATCTAAACGTTTAATCTAAATGCTAAATTTTATCATTAGCTTGAACTTTTAAATTTAGATTTAACATTTAGATTTTCTATTTAGATCTAACATTTAGAATTCAGTTTTCACATCCATATTTAAATGTAACATTTAGATTTAACATTTGGATTTAATATTTAACATTTAGATTTAACGTTTTGATTTAATATTTATATTTAACATTTAGATTTAGATTCAAGATTTAGATCTGACATTTAGCATTTAGGTTTAACATTCACATTTAAATGTAACATTAATATTTAACAT
The DNA here is from genome assembly GCF_900634775.1 of Gouania willdenowi. Lineage (NCBI taxonomy): Eukaryota > Metazoa > Chordata > Actinopteri > Blenniiformes > Gobiesocidae > Gouania > Gouania willdenowi. The sequence goes on from NC_041062.1 coordinate 14,745,545, forward strand.
TTGGATTTATATATATAAAATTTCGATTTACATTTAACGTTTGGATTTAAGATTTAACATATAGTAATTTCACAAAAATTGCTGTAAATCTGGTCAAAAGTAACAAGTAGAAAATTCTAATAAGTTTTTTAAACATGGTTTGTTGCCGAATGTTGCAAAAAGTTTTTTACCATGCGCAACTTTACAGTTGGTGCCCCATAGAGGTGGAGTACATAAACCTGTACAGTGAAGGAGGGGTCACTACAGCTCCCTCACAGTGATATTTGAGTGTGTTTGTGTTTTTTTTTTTTATTCAGGTGTTTTTATTACCAGTTTTTATTGCACTATTTAGATTGTGCACATTTTCAAGGGTAAAAGGAAACACAGCTAGCGATTGTCATCGGCGAGCTCTGTTAGCCTTTCTACAGGCTGGAGATTGCAGCATGAGTCGACTGATGTATTCTAGTTGACATGACTATTAAGAATGTCAATAACTGTATTTGTGATGAATGGCGGGTGTCAGCGAAACTACCGTGTGTGTCAACTGACACAACTGTCATAAGGGACAGCAAATCATTACTGGGTCACGCGTCTAAGAAGCGCTGAACTCCATTCCTGTAGCAACAGTGTTGACGCACACGCACCGCACGCACTGTCTCACGTGCATTACAGGAGGCCACACCACAGCGCACACTCACAGAGGGAATCTGTGTTTCAGAAGAAAAAGATAATATTTGTGGTCTTACATCTAGAATACACAGTCAAGTGTTTGATCAGCCAGAAACAAAACAACGTTTTAATTTCTAAACATCAAAGAGCCATCTCCTCCACTCTGCCAAAAACCTCTGTTTAATTCCTCTCCTGAGCATCAATAATTGTGTTGCCGTGCTGTGCAGAGCCTGGAAGTGCAAATGCGAGAAAGGAAAAACATGATGTAGATGTTTCATTATTTTCTTTTTACAGATCTCAGGGAGCTCGGTTTTTGTTGAATCTTGGGGATGAAAGAAATGGATACCCAAGCAGCATTTTGATGAAAAACTCAATATCAGCAGAAATAACTACTACGGAGCCCGGCAAGGGTCAGGGGTAAAAAAAAAAAAAAAAATCCGGTGAAAATCCGTGCCCACAGATTATTAAACCGTGCGCTCGGTTTTGCAATCCGTGCGCACGGTTTAATATTCTGTGGGCACGGATTTTCACCGGATTTTTTTTTTTTTTTTACCCCTGACGCTTGCCGGGCTCCGTAAACCACAGTACGTGCAGCTTTCATTTCTTTTTCAGTTTCTGCCAGGGGAGTTCATTAAATTCATAATCTGACAGCGAGGGCTTCCCGTAATGGCACATACAGTGTAGACCTGGATGTAACATGATATGGGCTGTGACCCCTCTTGACAGCACTTTTGAGCCGAACAATTTCCTGCCGTTATACAGCCTCCCTCATGATTTCCTCACATCTGCTGAAGCATGGATGCTTTATTTATTTATTTTTGCCACGCTCTCGATCTGTCTGTGTAACCTTCAGACCACCCTGAAGAATAAAGCCCTGTAGATTTGTCGTGATCTCTTCGGTTTACGTTGATGGATAATGTACAGGCTTTAAAGTAAACTGTCTGGTCCTAATGGGAAACGTGCACTTTTATGGTTTCTCATTCTGTGCACGTATGACATGCTTGTGAACTCTCATTTACTTGCTGGGAAAAAGGGCAACCCCCTTCTTCTTCCCCACTTCCAGCAGCATAGCCAAAGCTGCCGTTACATAATTCCTTCAAGATTAATGACCCGACAGACTTTGCGCTTTTCTTTTCCTCATGTAATCCTAATTGGTAACTATCCACCTTTTTACTCTTGGGGTCACACCTGGAAATATGAGATCATAGTCTGCATGTGTGCAGGATGTATGGTTAAAACAGCAATTAGTTGCAGTACTTTTGGTGTTTTTGTATATTGCCATAGCCGATATCCAAAACCACCCACAATGCCATGCGTTCTACGTCATCTTCAACACATTCTGAAACTAACTAACGTATTACTCATACTAAGTTTGACGTCAAAATGAGTATGTAGTGCGTTCACATTAGACAGTTTGAAAAGATTGAGGATGCAATGAATACCCGGCTGTATACTGTACTATATCGGGACAATTTTTAAGTGTGCAGAGTGGCCAAACATACTTGGACCGGTGTCATGTACTGAGTTTGCATCGTACTGAGATTGTATATGCGCATTATGGGTTGAAAAGACTAGTCGACTATTGACTAGCGACTCTGTCGACGTGACGTCGACTAGTCGCAGCACCGGAATTTTGCCCAAGATGGTACGAGAGTCTTCGTACCCCTGCACGGCAAAGCAGCACAACGTCAAGTGTTTCTCCTCAAACTGCAGATACAACGGCTAATATACATGCTAACGTTAGTTGGGGTGGTAACATGTCTGTGTATTAAGCAGATCGGGACACAGACTTTGGCACAACACCGGCTTCGGTGAAGGAAGCTTAAGCTACTGTAAAAACAGCCCTAACAAAGTCTAAACGCCTGGCTCTGAGGAAGCCGTGGGGCCTAACAGTTACCGTAGCTTCTATAGAATGTCCAATGTCCCACGGGCTGGTGATGTTGTGCCATAGTCTGTGACCCGAAAAAATCTGTGACCGCTGCAGCTTCTCGGCGGTAGAGAAGAAAGCTAAACCTCTTCGTAGCTATTCAGGAGCTATTAACTCCCCCTTAAACATGACTCCCCGGTGGGTGAAGTACTTACTGAATTACGAAAGTGTTTAAGGAAGAGTAAATGTCCGCCGAGAAGCTGCAGGGGTTGGAACTGTCACCACCTGCGGTCACAGATTTTTTTGGGTCACAGATATTGGCACAACACCGACACTCAGCTGCCACTCGGCTCAGCTTTGGCTCTTGGTGACGTCACCGACTAGTCGACATCGAATCGACTAGTATGCACATAGAGTCGACCTTTAAAATGATGTAGTCGCTCAACCCCTAATGCTCATATATGTGCATGCACGCACATGCACATTACTGGAAAATACAGTTTTGCTAAAAAAATTATTATTTTTTTTGTTTTCAAAGTGAATGGACACGTGTTTTTGTTGTTTATTGGACTGGGTTAGGGTTAAGGTTAGGGTTATAATCTCAGTATGGAGGTAAACTCAGTACCTGACACCGGATTCAAGTCAAACATCTCCCTTTCAAAACAAAAGCATCTCTTCTTGTCTTCCATTAGTTTTTAACGCTTTTGTAAATAGTGCTCTTGTTTTGAAGTTAACCAAAAGGTCCGAAATGACGGAATGAAACGTGTTTCTGCAAGTTTTATATATTTATTTATATTGCTTAAGATGCTTTTAGAACTTCCAAATGTGGAGAAGCAACGGAGATATTTAGCCTCAGTGTGCTTTCAGTTTAATGTTGTTGTAGGTTCGAAATGCATCATGGGAAATTTGGAAGTATACTTCAGTTGGAATGCTCATCATTGGTCATCATCCTTTGGTTGGTCATCGCAGCTCACCTGAATCGTTCTAGACTTCGTTAGCGCGTTAATGTCGCCCAAACCAGGCAGACTATCTACGCAAACAAATCCTAAAACGTTTCAACCGCTCTAGGATTCTTCGGTGCACCCTCAAAACAAACGTTTGACTTGTAAAACTGAGTTGAAAACCTCCTGAAGGCTTTGGGAATGTGAATACCGACACTGCCAGTCTGGACGGAACCATTAGCTGGTGGCTAATCAAGAATGATGCATGTTGATGTTTTCTAAGACAGCTATTAAGTGCTAATGGATATCCGTTCTTACATTATCCTGTTTGACGTGGGGACACTATGAATACATTTAATATGCTAATCAAGCTAGAAATTCCTCGTTCATTCACCTGATCTGAATCGGTTTAATTTTCCATACCTAAAGTGTATCAGAGCACAAATACTGAAGTTTCTTTCACAGTTACTGAAAACATTGAAGTATTTCTCGGTCTGGAGCAGTGACTAACTGCTGGTTGCTGGGCAACCGCAACAGAATGACATGAATATGTGATATCCCACAACAAAGGTGACGAGTTGACATCGAATGTCTTTGGTTTTCATCAACAAAAGAAACAAAGCAGGTTCATTTGTGAGCAGTTGAACCTTTAAAGTGCAGATTACCTGCTTTGTCTAACAGCGATGACTCTGCGATGCGTTTGGATACAAGGTGACGTTGACTTTGTGTGCTTGTTAATAAATAAAGGCAAAAAACATCATGAAAAGCCTTGATCAGTTGAACGTTTCTGTTCTTTTTGGATTTCAGGTGAAATTTCCTGCAAAATCTTTCATTTCAGTGGCACAGTCACATGTTCATATATGGTGAAAACTATATTTATTCTGCAAATCAGTGTTTGAGCTGAATGTTTCAAGGCTAATCCCAGCACAAATTCTAATACCAACCAAACCATTTATGTATTTATATTCAGGTCCTTCTTCATTGATAATTAGGTGGAGCAAGAGGAAGGTCTTTTTCTCCAATTCCTTCTGAACTAAGGATTTGTTGTTTTTGTTTTCAGGTTGTCCACATAATGTGATGCTAGACCCTCTGCAGCGACAGATTGCGTTTGCAATGTAGCAAAACTTCATTTAAAATCTATTTGCCAGATAACGAGCGAGCGGAGCCATTCTTAAGCAAATGTGCACGAGGTTCCATCTGTGTGAGCACAGTCCTGCCATTAAATGTCACCTGCTCAAGCATAAAATGCACTCGCCTCTGGATTTCACTGACAGCCCTCATGGACACCTCGTCCCCTGTGGTTCACCACTGATCCAACCATGGGGCATCGCTGCCCCTGTTAATACACACTAATAAACACACACACACACACACACACGCCTCACTGATTCCTTCACCTCCTGTGTAGTTTGTCACCGGTGCTGCTTCTGTCCACGTCATGCTAAACTGCACAGATGCATGTGTGCACAGATATAACCTACATACTGTACACGTGCAGATACACACAAACAAAGAAACATACATTATGTCATGGCCAACTGTTAAAAGTGTTCGTCATCAAGATTGGGTTAAGTTTAGTCTTTTCCAATAAACTTAAGAATAATATTTTCCAACTAATTTTGTAAAAGATTTGGTCAACCAACATTACACAATTTTTCTCGATCGTTTACCCACATTTTCTGAAAGAATGCCTTATACTCTCGGAACTCTCCACGTAAATCAAAAAACACACACACAATGAGCAAAACCCTGTAATTCTCCTGCAAAATGAAACTGTTATTTCTTCTTAAAATCGTGTTTTGTTTTCAAATGACAAACAAAAACCACCATATGAATAGATTTTTATAAGAACCAGTTGAACACTGATGCGCTCAATGTAAAACTTCTTCTTAAACCTTATTTTGTTCAGTGTTACACTAACTACAGACAGTAAATGTATACCTAAGTGCGCAGCAAAATATTTTACAATATTGTTTTTATTCTCAGAAAACACAAATACATGGCAGCATTTACAGTATATTTAGTTTTTCCAACAAAAACACAGTCCTATAATGAGTCCTATATTGATATGCAGTACTCCACTTTCCACAAACACAATACCTTGGATTGGCTCATATCTAGTCCAGCCTCACTAAGTTTATGTCAATGATACGAAATGGACTTCTGTGTATTTTACGCGCTGGTCACACAAGTTTAGTTTGTGCTGTGCGTCATGTAATGCTGTAGCGCTTCCTGGTGCTGACCGCAAAGCGATCATTTTAACGTGTGTTTCTAAATTTATCGGAACACAGTCGTGTGATATATCGTTTCAAAGGCAATTCAACATAGATTATGATTTTATGTCGCAGAATTTGATTTGTTTTAATCGGTGGAACCGAGTCATTTGACTGAGTTCTCGGGAACGTGGTACGTGCAATTTGACGCTGACATGTACCGTGGGCCCGGCCGTAATTTATTTAAGAACAAATCTCTTGGATTTAAATATCGATGCAAATCAACATCTGGTCTTCATTTGTGTTAAAAAATGTTAGTTATCGTCCACAGTACTGATGCAAGTTGTTAAAACGCTGACACTGCATTATTTTTTCATCTACTGCTGCGTTGTTTTTACTTTTTTGAAAGTCATAGTGTCGGTGATGCTGCCTTAGTTTGCAAAAAAATCCTTTAAATCTACATTTTAAAGCTCACAAAACACGCTGGTACTGTATATGCTCATCAACAATATGAACACTGTTATTAGATCAAACTGTATCCAGGAATTTGATGTAAAATTAAACATGCAACACATGCTCACCTCCTTTTGTGCTTTATTACAGATCAAATCATATCCCTGTGAGGAGTTCAAATGTTCTCTATAATCTGGTTTTCTTCGACCGTATAAAACAAACTGGCTTCCTGCCAATGTTATACCCAGCATTGCCTTCATGTCAGCGGAAATATCCTCCAACACTCTATCAGGTCCACCTAAAAATCCAGTTCTTCCCAGGGGGGAAATGTTCTCAAGGTGAAATTACAGAAAGAAAAAGCAAACCACCATTTAGTTCAGGTCCTGATAACAGTATGGAATATGAATGCTTTAAACTTTTTTTTGCACAATTTCTGTTCTTGTCCTCATGAATCCATTTAATCTTTACAGATTTAATCATATCTTTGAGTTTTAAAAGTAAGGTGAAACAATGTCAAAAATGGGACTTTTTACCTGAAAAAACTTAGCAGTGATTTTCATTTCTGGCCTTGATGAGTTCAAAGGTTTGTTACCTTGAAATAAAATGTATTCGACATCTCTGCTGGGCAGGATAAGCTGGTATGAATAATAATAATAATGGCTTGGATTTATGTAGTGCTTTTTTTGAGGGGACACAAAGCCATTGATTGTTCACACCAGTGGTGGTGAGCTACAATGTAGCCACAGTTGCCCTGGGGCATACTGACAGTAGAACGGGATTTGAACCCCCAACCCTTCAGTTACTGGACGACCCACTCTACCACTGAGCCACTGTCGCCCCGTATGGCGCTTGAATGAATGAATATGTGTGCGCTACACAAACAAACTCCCTGATGGAAGGAATTTAAGCATTAAGAATGAACTGTGTTGGTTTTTCAGGACTATAACTTTGTTTTTTGTTGTCATATGATCATATTCGCCAATAACGAAGCAACAAAAAGTTGAATTTTACTCCTTCTCTAATGATTGGTTCAAGTCGTCAGTGTTTTACGACTTGACACAACAAGTACAGAAGATGAATGAGCTGTAACAGAGAGTTTCCTGGATTACAATGAATGATTAATTCACAATCAAAATTAAAAAAAGCTACTTTTGACAGGCTGTGAAAATTAAAAAAAAACTGTTTTTCTTTGCTTTGGATCCTTTATTACAAAAACCTGAAATAACAGTTTATTGGAGACATCTATCATTTCGCCGACAACATTCCTGACTGTACTGAGTCCGAGGTGAAAACTCACATCACGCTAACATTTACAAATACTGCTCTAGCCTCTCATCCTAAAGCGTGTTTTGGAAGTCACCTTATTCATCTTGATTTTAAATTCAGTTTCAAATGAGATGTGACTTTTTCCCTGAAAGCTTGACACCTGATGTCCACACAATCTTAGCCAAGATAAAACTAATCCAAAGAGGAGACGTCCATCACATGCATGGAGGATGTGATGCTAGTGAACCACCTGAGCCGGGGCTCATCATACAAGCTTGATGGATCCTTGCATGAACAGTGACACGCATGGGCAAAATGTCAAAGCCAACTGTAGGAAGAGCAGAGGGTTAAAGAGTACTGACATGTCCTACTCAAGTAAAAGTGATGTTACTTGACTGCAATTGTACTCGAGTACAAATAATAAATAGTGCTCAAAGAAAAAGTTACTGGTTACTTTCACCCGCCTTGTTTATTTTTGGTAATAAATCTTGCCACGGTTCCCTTGCATACAGTAAACATCTCATAGTATAAACTCAAATCTTGCACAATTGAAACTTAATTTATTTTCCACAAAAGCATCTGTATAAAATAAAAGGTTTGTCAAGATGTACAATCATTTTTTTCAATGAATTTAATTCAAAATTTAAAAAAAAAAAAAAATAATTCTATTTCTAAGTACAGTATAGCATTTATGAACTCTAAAACAGTGCCATGTGGGTAACAACAACATAATAGGTAGAAACCACAACCTGAACCCATGAAAGTGGCTGGGCTTTAATTAGAAATTGCAAGACTAAGAATATATAGATTATGTTTAATGCGCCATGAAACGGGAAAAATAAATAAATAAATAAATTACAAAAAATTTTTATATTTTACTCAGTGATGATTGAGTGTGGAAATTTTACAAATTAAATCACTTTACTTCTTTTAAAACGTACTTAAAAGGATCCTCCACTGTTTTTACCAATGTGGCCTAAAACCTTCCTGGTTGCCTGTATTTACATGCGCGGAGCTCTTCTTCTCTTCTTCATGCTGTCTATGAAACAGCAGAGTTGGAACTGTCGCCCCCTGTGGTCACAGATTTTTTCAGGTCACGGATTTTGTTTATCAAATTTCAGTAAACAAAAGAGGTTTACATCGACTTTTTAAACTTTTACTGCTCTTTAATGCAACCCAAAGCACCACAAGTTGTCATTTTGACTGAAAAAGCTGCTAAATGATCCTGAACGCTTCACCTCCCATAGAACTCAATGGACTAAAGCGTCACCAATGACGTCATTTCAATATGGCGGCGCACAGGGTAAAGTAGTTCCTGCACAAAGGTGAGCATGTCAGCAAACTTTGCACAGTGCTTCCACAATCTATCACCACTGCACATGGAAGGCTGTTGTTGTTTCTGCTACTGCAACTGTTGATACGTGTTGTCGCTATCATGTCAACTGGGTGGGAGGATGGCGGGCCGTCCTCTGGCCATACGTCACTGTGCCAGAGGGGAGACGGATTCGCACTCAATAGCAGCTTAAATAGCCATGTGTCTTTCTGCAATGTGCAGTTTTTTGGCAGAAAACAATCACAACTGTGTGTGGACAGGAAAAATGAATTCGCCTTGGTGAGTATTGATCCCCCTCGTAACAGAGTGAGACATGCAGGGAAGTCAGTGTACTGTCTATAGACACGCCCACTCATGAATATGTATACAGTAAGTAGGCCGCACATCAGCCTGTTTGTGTAGAGCTGCTCAGAGAGTGACTTTTCAGAGGCTAAAACTCTGGAAAACAGGCGAGTTTGGGAAAACAAACCTCAAATACTATGTTTTTGGGGTTCTTAGAACAAATGCAGATGAGTGAAAAATAGCATGACATGGAACCTTTAAGTACAAATAAAATTACAGATTTAGAAATATACTCAAAAAAGTACAAGTACCCATAAAAGGAGCTCAATTACAGTAACGTGAGTACTTGTAATCCATTACTTTCACCTGTGAGGAAGAGGGACGGCTGATTAATAGGCCTGATATGTGAAGGAGAGGTTATTTTCTCTCTTCTAACCAATCCACTGATTCATTGAAAGAGCATGTATGTGTTGTGTTTACCAGATGGAGCTCCTGATGGAGAACAGATCAGATTGGGTGGGGGTGGGGGTGGGTGGGGGGGTGCATTGAAGGCGACATTGAAACGATGTCACTGGGTCCTCTTCCTGTCTCGCTGTAATTAAATAAACTCACTCTCCTGTTGGCCTTGGACGTCACTCTCCCTCTTTGCCTCTCCGTAATTCCATCGGATCCGGTTCGCAGGCTGTGTGTGACGTGTGTGCGTGTGTATGCGCGCGTGTGTGTGTGTGTGTGTGTGTGTGTGTGTGTGTGTGTGTGTGTGTGTGTGTGTGTGTGTGTGTGTGTGTGTGTGTGTGTGTGTGTGTGTGTGTGTGTGTGTGTGTGTGTGTGTGTGTGTGTGTGTGTGTGTGTGTGTGTGTGTGTGTGTGTGTGTGTGTGTGTGTGTGTGTGTGTGTGTGTGTGTGTGTGTGTTATGGGAGCACAGGGGGTTAAACATGCGGCTAAGCGGGTGGAGTAAATTCATGGCCTTCTCCGTTTGACAAATGACTCTGTCAGCCTGTGGAAGGGCAGCAGCCTTCCATCGACCCTCAAGGTGCCCTTGTTTCCACTGCTACTGTAAAGATCCACCAGCGCAGTAAAGTCCACAGGCAAGTCTGCAGCCCACACCTCGGGGAACACAGTTTAGTAACCTTATCAGATGAGGATGTCTATTTTTCATTTTTCTTTGTACAAACAGCTGCACAACTAAATTAAGACATTGAAAGGGTTTTATTTGAAAATGACTATATCAAAAAGCTTCCAATTAAAAGAACACAAGGTCAGGGATAATAAGGCAGAAAATAAAAAGAAAGGCAACCTCAGGGACAGTGGCAGTTCTGACACCAATTACTCCCTAGGCGGGTAATCTCAATTTTAGTGCTTTGTTGAAACTAAAAACGTACCCGTCTTGCCTTGGTGCGGGCAAAGTCATGAATCATGTCCTCATACGTTAGTTTTTCACCTATGGTGTGGGTTATGCTTATCACTGCCTAACTGCTTGCCTTTTATTATTATTTAAATGGATAATAGTTAAATACATAAATACAACAATAGTTCGGACACATTTGATGACAATTTACCTGATTATTTGTTAAATAATAATTACAATTATTGCCAAGCTGTAAAGAGAAAATGACAAAACAATTTATTTATTTGTGGGTTTGATTAGACAATTTGATGAACCCCATACGGGACTCATTGGTCACTAGTTAAAATAGTCCCCACTTATAATATAACATCGGTCCTGCAACAGCAGACAGTCGAACATATTATCAAAGTAAACAAAACTTGTCGAAAGGAGATTCACGTAACCCTAGCCGTCACCGGAAAGATAAATAATAATACATAAAAGTAATGATTGTTTTTTGTTTTTTTTCTCGTGCCATCCCCTCGAGATTGCCGCCCTGGGCGTCTTTGCCCATATCAAAAACCGCCATTGCTCGGGGATTTATTAAACTGCCACCAGTTGGACAGACTAGACCAGACAAATCAAACTCAAGACCTAGTAACTTTAAACTTTGAACTTTAAACTAAGTTCAAAGTGAAAATTGCAGGAAAAAGACGCGTTATTAATAAGTCACCATATTATTAATTTCCAGAGACCTCAGGACCTTCAACAAGACAAATTTAATTAAATTTTCTTTGCACATCTTTACATATTGCAGAACCTTATAAGCTCAAAAACTATCTCACTATTATAAAACCATTTAATTATTCCACAACATTTCTGCGATTTAAATTGCATGATACACAAATTATTTAAAGTGACTACGTGCAATTATTTTCTTATTAAATAAAATATTAGTGAATGCCTCATAGATCAATAAAGTGAACATAATTTGCAAAAAGGAAAAACGATGAAATTTGCCGATTGAAAGTTGGTTTTCATCTCCACCGTAAGCACTCCGTTTGTTGACATTTTTGTGCATTGCATTGTGGGATGCGGAGTCCCATAGACGAATGCGAAGTATTTTTCTTTCATTCTTACCGTTATTTCTTGTATTTCTTCACCAGACGAGGACAGTAATTATGTATCCGATACTTCCAGTGATATCAGAACGATGTAAAAAAAAAACACTTCAACGCAACTGTCTCATTGACTCCACATCCCATAATGCAATGCATGAGAATGAACAATGAACAAATGAAGTGTTTACAGTGACGATGGAAAACTTTCAACCTTTTGCATCATTTTTCAAGCAAATTATTTTGGATGTATTGATCAATCAGGCAAACACTATGATTTGATCGAATATAAAATTATTGGAGGTATAAATCCTAGAGGTAGACCTACTAACATCTGTGGCTTTGTTTGAATTTTCTAAGATACTTAAACACATCATTAATATGTGGCGCAATAATTAGGTAGTTGTTTTTTCTTTAAAAAAAAAAAAGAAAAGAAAATTGTGTTTTTTTGATTCGGCCTATTTAAGTTCCAAAATGCCCCAGAACTAACATCCTCTGTTTAAATTTCTATTTTTTGTATTCTCTCCTTTTCAATAGTTTTGATTAAACATAACCAACTTTGAGTTTTTGACAGTGATCTCAGGTTACATCTTTTGCACAGCACAGCACAATATAATTAAAGTTTAATGTTATTTATTTATTTATTTATGTGTTTTCCAAACACATTTGTAAAACGTGCACTGTTTTGTGGCTGTTGTGTCACGGTGGTCATGGTTTCCCTTAAGGTTGTAACTATGTGTGAAACTGAGTGTGAAGCTGCGAAACGCTTCCCTGGAGATATGCATAAACATGGATTAGAGTTATCAATCATGACAGACTCAAATGAAATAAAGAGCTGCAAAGAGAAGCTGAGTGATTTATTTGACACGTTTGGTCCATAGGGAAACAACACGTGTGTGAAGGAGGTAATAATGAAATCACATGGAGCTGCACTGGAGGATATGGGAAGGAGGATGAACTGTTGGTGGAAGATCCTGTTTAAAGGCGAGAGCAGGGAATAATGTTACAGAGCATTACAGAGAAGAGACTATGAAATGACATACTGTAGTGTGAACAATTGAGTTGACTGAAAAACCCTGATGAATATTGTATTTTCAATCTATATTATTTATAGAGATAGAGAATTCTTGATGACAAGCATTTTTTTTTTGCCATGTGGAACAATTTTATCTCCTTTGTTTTTGCCTCTATTTCTTTTTATTTTCATAAGTATTTGTTTCTTGCAAGGGGAGAAACTTCTGGTGCTCCTTCTTTAAAACTTAACAGTAATTTCTTGGTGCTTTTTTCAAGTTCAACTTACTTTTTCTAATCAAAATACACATTTTATCTTAATGTTATTTTTTTCATTTAATTTATTTTGCAAACTTCTGGCTATAGGGCAGTTCTGCACCTTGCATTGTGGAATGTGGATTAGATGGACGCATGGAAGTGTTTTGACTTTTTTTACTGTGGTTTCTTGAATTTTGCCCCCAAAAACTCTGTCAAAGTCACTTCCCATGAACTTAAAGTTGCAGCAAAACAATGACAGTTGGGTTTGTTGGGACTCACGTGAAAAGATCCGAATCGGCCGGAATTTAACGTCTCGCAAATTGAGGAGCTATCACAAGTTTACCTCCGTACTGAGATTATAATCCTAACCCGAACATAATCCAATAAACAAATAAAACACGTGTCCGTTCACTTTGAAAACAAAAAAAACCAAAAATGAATTTTTTTTTTTTAGCAAAAATTCATTTTTCGGTAGTAAACGTGCGCGCCTGCGCATATGTGCGCTTATACAATCTCAGTACGACGTGAACTCAGTACATGACACCGGGAACAAATCACTTTTCTCTTTCAATTGTGTCAATTACAGTGTTTACATTGGAGATCAAAACAAACTTTTTCAAGCAAATGATCTTCGATTTATTGATGTGAGTTCCCACACTATGGGGCGGATTCACTAAGATCTGAAATAAAGGGTGGTAATTAGTTTCCTCACCTGCTGCACAGAATTCACTAAGATTGCAGCAATGATTAGTACACGTGTAGAACTGGTGCAGACCGCCCTTATTTAAATGAGAGTTTTGTACGTGTTGTGTTGAACATGGAGGGTGAACATGAGTGCGCGGAAGCGAAAATTAAAAAGTGAAGCAGCAGAATTGGAGGTGTTAGTAGAGGAAACTAATAAAAGAATGGATGAACTACAGTAGATAGATAGATAGATAGATAGATAGATAGATAGATAGATAGATAGATAGATAGATATTCTTTATTGTGCGTAGATGTGACTGTGAATGACGGATGGGTGCATGCCTGTGGCTGATTGCGTGCGCTCGTGTGTGAGACAGTGACCCGCGGAGGAGAGATGGACACACGTCCAGCTATTTTTCTATCTCCGCTGTGTTTTCTGTCCACATTTACTGCGGCGATGATCTCTGCGTGTGTTTGCACCTGCTTTTCAGTTGTATTATTTTCTGGTACTAAAACTATCACCGCAAACTGTTCCAGATTTCATGAATGGCATTGCTCCCCCTGCATACATTTATTTGCATTTCCTCCTCCCATATTTTTGCTCCCCCTGGGAGATCCACCTACTATTCATATGGATTGTGGGTGCCTTGGGGAGCGCAGCGGTGGCACATCTCCGATTCCCTGGGTTTTATACTCCTTATTAGCATGTGGAGTGATGTTTGCACAGGTTTTAATACCACTAAACCTTGAGTGAGTCCGCCCCTTTACCTGTCTTTATCTAATGAAAAAGTTATCGTCTCCCGCAGCTTTCACAAGAGATGTTCAAGATAGAGAATAAGGATACATGGAGAATGCAAAGATAAAGTAAACACAGAAGCATCCTTCTACTTCACTACATCTGCTTTGCCAGTTTGAGTATTTCCAATCTAATCAAGGAGGAGGAAAGAGGAGAGCAATACTCATCTGAGAATAAAATGTTCTTTCATCTTTAAACTCATTTATTCTCAAGTAGTCATTTCTACTTTGTTGGTAGATGTGTAATATATTAGAGTATCGTCGTAAATTGAGTGTGGCTTCATGCTGTTTAGGGGCTTTGTGGGGGGTTGCCATCTGTTTTAAGGCTCCTTGTTGACTAAAGATAGTGCTATCAGGGAGGCAAGACACTGCAGCAAGAATCCTGAATATAGCGACAGAGGAAGCTGACATATCTTAGAAGCCTAAATAAAAGTAATCTGTTTTAGTGACACAAATTTATTCTGGTATTAAACTCAATGATTCAAGAAGCAAATGCAAACATAAGTAAGGTTGCAGTCGCATACACCTATTGAACAAGTGTGTGCCATTTTTGTATATGAAATAAACATTTTGTGAGTAAATTCTGCTCTCGTTGATTGTCTTTCCCATCTTTCCCCTTGCGCTGCCTGTCAATAACTTTAGTATTGACAACGTAGGTGTAGATTATGGATCAAATTATTTCTAAATATCTAAACAATATTATTACCTCCACCAAATATTTTTTATTGGCGTTTTATTTATTTGTTTGTCTGTTAGCAGGATTACATTAAAGATACTTAAGGGTTTTTTGACAAAACTTTTACCAAAGATAGACCCTTACTCCATGGAGGTGAAGGACATTTCTTTTATTTTTATATTTTTCAATGTTTCTCTATGATAGGCCCTGATAATCTGTTGTTTTGGTTTGAACACCCACACGAATTGTCCTGCGATGGACTGGTGCCCTGTCCAGGGTGTACCCCCACCTAGCGCCCATTGAGAACTGGAGATAGGCACCAGCAGATCGCCGTGTCCCTGAAAACAGGAACAGTCAGGTCCTAAAATGGATGGATTGATGGATGGATGGATGGTTGGATGGATGGACACTCACACAAGTTGTGCACTGTTGTCACATGAGAGCTAGACTGCCCTGTGATATATGGCTAGATCACGTTTGTACCAGACTCGGTACGAAGGGGGACGCAGACAAGAGGACTGGACCAGGATCAATCACCAGCACTGCTTTATACCAAAATACATTTGAATACAGCAGAAAAAAAGGGGTTTTGGAGTTTTGTTGCTCTTCGAATATAACATTAGAAATATTAATCAACTATGACTTTGACAAAACATATTCTGGTTTTCAGTTTCAGAGATCTGACAGCCCATAATGATGATGGTAATGATATCCTGCAGGACTGCAATGGGGAAATGATCCCTTTCCTTCTCTAATTATTATCAAAGAGCATGTTTGCTCATTTGATTGCTTCGATGATGTTTGACAATAAGAACCAAATAGACATCATTGAATTGCTCAAGGCTTAAATACTGACCTTTTATGACAGAGAGAGAACTAGTTGATTTTGAAAGCTATTTCCAACTGCTTCAGAGCACAATGTGGTTCCGCTGGGACTGAGCCAATCAAACTCAGGTGGAGCATAAAGAAGGGGAGGCATGTGAACACTTCCATTAGGGTTAGGCTTTGGAAGGAAGCATGACAATGAGCTAACGTGGAGTGGGCTGGGTTGGAGTGGGACGACCGGCTCAGTTTGATAGAGTTTGGTCAAAGTGGACTGATGAAGTCCGGCTCTGATGTTATGAAAGCTGCTCTGAAATGGAAGTGCGTCGGCGTCAAGAGCCTCCTTCAACATCGCTTATCTAATTGCATAGCGACAAGTAGGGGGAGTAAGGGAAATTAGCTGTGCCTGTGTCTCTCTGCATGTGTGTGTTTGTATTCATTCATCCCAAGTCTTCTAATCCTATCATATACATTTCATATTATTGCCTTTGTGTTTTGAGGTTTCCAATGCCTATCTTGTGTATTTGTTGTTGTTCGCTTTGGGGCCATAATTAGGTTATTTATTAATGTAGTTACTGTTCTATTAGTGTGTTCACTCTGTCTAGGACAATGCCTTCATCTAGATGAACTACTTTTCCTTTCATACTTAATTATATAGCCGTGAGGATAATTACTGTGGAGATTTAGCACAACAAGCTAATCAGAGGTGATTTCCAAGTCAGCACTGTCATATTACTGATTCCTGCCTTGCAACGGTGCTCTCTTCCAGGGTTGCTCAAACTCCTTGGATCCAAGCAAAACTTTTCAAGGACCCCCTCATAATTCTCACGTCAATAAAACATAATTTACTGCCATTTCTACCCCTAAATGCCATGAGAATAATCTATTTGAACGTTTCATCTAAAAATGAGCTGAAAGAGTACCTGTACAAGTCTTATATTTAACATGAAAAGTGTTTAATGTATTGCCAATTAACAACAATGTGCACATGTGTTGTGCACACAAAAAATGTAAACTATTCTATAGCCATTGAGTCAGTGATTTATGTGAATATACTGTACATGGAAAGTGTCATAGGCGGAGTTTGAGATTCTTGCCGGGGGGGCAAAAGAAACGATAGAATATAAATATATAGACCATCTCAAGATTCGCGCCAACCATGATGTGTGTAACATACAATAATGCAAAAATGATTAGTAACATAATTGATAATGTTGACGACAAAAGTTTGAGTCGATGCGTGGTTTAAGGGTGCAGTCTGCAACTCTTATAAAAGTGAGTTTTTGTCTTATTTGCTAAAGCTGTCACTATGTATGGATAGCTTTACATCAAACTAGTAGTTTGTGTGAAAAAAAAAACAGGCTCATTGAGTCTCCTCTGCTGCTGCTGCTGCTGCCGCCTTTGGCAGATTGCCAGAATGCCCCGCGACCGAGCAAAAAGAACCAATCCGAG
This sequence comes from Gouania willdenowi, assembly GCF_900634775.1. NCBI lineage: Eukaryota > Metazoa > Chordata > Actinopteri > Blenniiformes > Gobiesocidae > Gouania > Gouania willdenowi. The sequence continues at coordinate 14,762,688 of NC_041062.1, forward strand.
CCAGGATTGTGTTTGATGGACTGTCTGACAGCTGTTGCTCACAGTCCCCTCCCCCTTCCCGGGCTGGAGCGCCGTCTTTTTTACAGTGTATGGTCTGGAGGAGTAGAAGATGGAATTGGTGACTTTTCTGCATGAGAAGTAATTACTGCTGCTTGATCTACATTATGTTTGATTTGTAATTGTTACACTAGAACTCTGTGGTGCATGCGTTGTCCGTGTGGGCTGCTGTAAGTGATACTGTGTTGTTGCTGCTGTTGCCGAGGTGTGTGCACATTGAGAGAGAAAAGCGCTGCAGTAATATGCTTTTAACAGAACATGTTACAGTATATTACTGTGATATTGCTGTCTGGCTAACGTTAGCTTGTTAGCTCCTCTGAGGAAGGAAATTTGGAAAGTTTGGAGGTAGGGCAAGAGAGCAGCGTGGAAGGAGGGAGGAATCTGAGAGTTGCGGACTGCACCTTTAATGTTGTAACATCATGATAAAGTCGGGCTGGGGGCCACTTTCTGCTTCATTTTTGCGCAAGAATTGCACAACAGAAGAAGACAATGGTCACATGACTCGAGCGCCAAAAAAGAAAAACAAATGAATTCATATATATTTTGATAATTGAATCTTTTGACTACTGGGAGGGGGGGAGGGGGGGAAGTTTGTTTTATTAATGCAGTGGTCCCCATATTCCATCAGGTATGGCATTGGTTTGCCCGCTACCGGAAAACCATGAAAACCGGTACGACCTGTGACATGGGTCAGACTGTCGGAGGCTCAACTGACACCTCCATCCACTAGGATGAGGAGGGTGGAACTGGGCATCCTGACAGAACAAATGAAAAATCTGTTTTAAGGTCTGTGGTGGAATACTCCCAGTTGGTGTAACGTGGCAACACCCAAAGGCGGAGTTAGACAAACTTGTCTTCTGGCTAGCGGCTGCAACAGGACAAAGATGTCAGCTAGTTTCGACCTGCTCTTGCCCACTGGACTATATCCTTGCACTGTCGACAAGCCAGTCTTCCTGAATATCCGTGTACGCAGCTCCATGGAAAATGGCAATAGAAACGTTTCGCAGACAACAGAGCGCGGCGTCAAGAACTGCCATAGAACCGTCTTTGTTGCATGTTGCATGTATGACGTTATACACGTAATATTTTAGCAACATGAACTTGTTTCAATTCTTCTGGCTTTTTAATTCACTTTTTGAGTTATTCAGGGCAAAGTTATTTGAGATTATTATTACTGAGTCCCTCTCAACTAAACAAACTGTACATTTGAACAACTGTCATTGCAATTATTGTGTTTTTTCTTCCATAATACTTAGAGAATAAACCTAGGTTTCAAGTTATAAGACTGTATATTTATATCTTTTATACCCATAATTTGACATAAGCTATCTGTAGCCAAGACTATTAACTATTATGAATTTATGAAATCAGGTTTTAGTGTTCTACCTCGTCCATCACACATCCCTTCACCTTCTCCCTGCACCATGTTGGGCAGTGGTGAGTCTGCTTTATCTCTCTGACAGTGTAAAATCATTACAGTCTCTTTCTATTAAAGTTAGGAAAGAGTTATGTGCTTCTCATGATGTTAGATATGATTTATTAATCATTTAATGAGCGTAATAATGTATTTTTGCTTCAGAGCATATGGAAGCTCGCAAAAGTCTTTGAAAGAACTGCCGGAGGAAGAATGCAAACTGACTGGAGGCTGAGTGAGCGAGTTGGTCCAAAGAAAGGGCAGCGTGCGGGGGACGCTGTGAAGGTAACCTGACCTCTGAATTCTAAGACGATAAACACACTGGTGGAAGAACTTTGAGCAGCTAAAGGTGCATTTTGAGCTTGCAAGACTCCCAACAATGTCATACCAGTCAAGTTTTGGATTTGAAAATAGGGGAAATTTTCTGCCACCCTCACGAAGCTCCAGTGTCCTTTACATTTTAAGACAGGTGTACAAGAAATCTAAAATACCCACTTGTCCACCACTTACTAAATACAATTAAGTGAGTAGAATCTGGTAGGCCGACCTTTATTAACATTGAAATGCTGTGAACATTCATACATTATACTAAAGCTTAAATGAAAACATACAGTAAATAGATATATAAAGCACACAGTGGCGGCTGGTTAAAAATATTCTAGGGGGGCTGTGCCATATCAAGTCAAAAGTCAGTTTTAGTAACCATGCCAACACAATTGAACAGAAATGGCTGGATATCAGTGCTCTGTGAAATAATAACTATTATTATTGCTAATATTCACAACTTGAGGCTTTTTTGCGCAAAACATTAAAGGTCTCATGTTAAGCTAAATGGACTTTTCTGTGCTTTAAACATCATAAAGTGCTATTAGGGCTTCATACACATGCCCAAAGTGTTTTTTTCATTGATTCCCTCAATCATTCGTTAGAGGGTGATTTGCTCCTTTCTTACTACAGGGTGAGCCCAAACACCTCGCTCCAATTTGATGATGCGTTTCCACTTTGATGACAAATTTGACGCGGCACTGAGCTGGAGAAGCCAGGAATCTCTCTGCCGTGATTGACATGTAAACAGACACGCCCACAAAGGTGAGCATTTCAGGGTCCTTCGCGCAGTGCTATGTATGTATCTTCTACAGTCTGTGTATGAACCGGCGATCGCCCCGCCCCCACACTCTGTCTCGTGTTTATAAAGCAGCATGAGCTCGGCTACGAAGTGGGTCCTCTGGCCCTATGTCACCGTGCAGGGAGGAGAAAGTCAGTGTCCCGTCTATAGACACGCCCACACTTAAATATGCATGAGTAGGCTGTAAATCAGCCTGTTTGTGTAGAGTTGCTCAGAAAGACACTTTTCGGAGGCTAAAACTATGGTAAACAGGAGAGTTTGGGAAAATAAACCTCAAATACTATGTTTTTGGGGTTCTTAGAACAAATGGAGATGGGTGAAAATTAGCATGATATGGGACCTTTAACAACATATTGCACAACCACAATTTTGGCAATAAATCATTTTACTTACTACACGTTTTTTAATTTTTTATATAGAGCTGAGCACATGAAACAGTGCATTAGTGTTAAATCGGTCAACATTATACAAAACAAAGTCTGGTCAAGGGAATGAATGTGTGTGTATACAGACAAACAGTACTCCTCTGTTGAAGAGTGCTTTGTATGAATATGAAACTGGCCTGGACAAAAATGATGGTACGGTACCCTTAAATCACCTGACTGCAGTGATTGACTCAACAACAACATTGTGCAACAAAATGTTAAGACTCTGCTGCAGTAGCTCCACTCTACGCTCCTCTAAGGTCAGCTCAGCTTCTCCCACCTGCTGACTTTTCACCAGGCTTCCACTGCAGGCCACGACCTCAATCATTGAGTTCACAAAACTTGACTCAGATTGGTTTGGAAGCTCTTCGGTCACCACCTGAAACACATTTACGCAGTAACTGACCCTTTTGCACAGAGACAATTGTTTTCTACTGTGTACCAACTCCTATCTGGGTCATTTATGTCTTTTCAACAAATAGCTCACACACTGGTTGAAAAAAAAATCTGAAATTTTTACCAATTGTTTCGTGATTATTCAATAGGCACACTGTATCCAGATAGCACACATATATCTCGCCGACGTCGGCACGATGAATGAAGTTGAATTGGCGAGACGTATTATGGAGAGTGTTTGCTCAATGGGCAGACGTCACGGAGACATCAGCCGATGTTTGGACGATGGATTAAAGATGCTCAGCGCGGCCTCTCTGCAGCTTATATTAACCTTTATTTAGCTCGGATCATTCAATTAGTAAATATCTCCATATCCATAGTCGAGTATTTACTTAAATCTGATAGGAATATGGCAATATCACAACAACAACAACAACAACAATATACTACCACTAAATAGCTTATTATGTGTGGACAAAATAAAGAGAGACACAGTTCATGATCATAAATGTATTTTCAGTAGCATAGCCAAAAGAAAAGTGACAATGCCAAAGCAGAAAGTGACAGTTTACAGTTCTACAATTTTATAAGTAGTATCATTAGGAGTAGAATGCCGAGACACGATCTGAGGACGACATCGGCGAGACGTATGCGTGCAATCTGCGTTCTTTTTAGTTTGAGCAGATGAATACTTTTTGAGATATGGACAATTTAGTGAGGGGGGTATGTGTTGATTTTAATGCGTCGTTATTTTTCTTCCATTTCCAGCTTCCAATATCTCAAGAACTACGGGAAACTGAAATTTGGTATAGTAATACAGCTTCACCTACTCTCTCAGAATAAACAAAAATATCTGCTATACATCCTATCTAGTGGATATGCCAGCTCATCAAAATTGGAAAAATGTTTTTGTGGGTTTGGGGATAAAAACTAATAAATAACACGTGATTATAAGACAAAGAAGCAAGCTACAATGGCCTCATGTTAAAGATTTTCAATATTCACAAAGTTGGGGTCGAAAATAAAAGTGAAGAAGTCGCATAAATAAAAAAAATTATATCCCAAGAAATAGATTTTTTTTTTCTCTTATATTCCTTATATTAAAAAAGGTGTTTTTTCGAATTTCAAGAGACTGTCACCCAAGAAGAACCAATGCATATATGTGACTAATCATTAGTGATGTGAACATTCTATGTACATACAGTAGCTCAAAGATGATCAAATTACAGGAAGCGGCACATGCTAAGTTGTTAACTGAAGACCAAAACATGTTCCAGAGCTTTTTTCCAATTTTGATGAGCTGGCATGTCCACCAGATAGGATGTATGTGAGATCGTTTTGTATATTCTGAAAGAGTAGGTGGAACTGTATTACTATACCAAATTTCAGTTTCCTATGTGATGTAGTTCCTGAGATACTGGAAGCTGAAAATGGAAGAAATATAAGGACGCACAAAAATGACATAAAATGTGTTTATTTATTTATTTATTTATTTAATTCAATAATTAATTAATTAATTAATTATCCAAAATGAAGCAATGACAAAAAAAAAATAGCTGTCAGGAGAGAAAATGTACAGAGCAACAAGGGCATTGAGAGAAATGAAGATTAGATTAGATCTTTAATTATTGAATATATATCAATATTAAAAGTGAATAATAATAATAATAATAATAATAATAATAATAATAATAATAATAATAATAATAATAATAATAATAATAATAATAATAATAATAATAATAAATGAATACATATATGCACATTTAATAATCATCTCATTGAAGATATTCCTGTTCAAAAAGGGTTTGAAGAAGTTTAAAACTTTTCCAGTCCTACATCCTTATATTATTAATTCAATAGTGGAGTAAAAGTACAAAAAAAAAGAAAACTACCTAAGTATATTTATTTCATTTGTCAACACTAAAATTATGCATGTGCAATACAGTTTGATGGTCGCTTTCAAGTATGGTTGCCATGGCTGCAAGATGAAAGAGAGCCAAACAAAGCCATAAATCCAGTAGCTTGTCTGAGTGGTTGTGGTTCAGTTGGACAAACATTCTCTCTTGATCCAAGTATCCAGAAGTTAAATAAGCAATATTTGAATATTTTCAGAGCTCAAATTGTGAAAACCTGATTAAGAAATGGCTGCTGTAGGTAAGAGACTTTACCGATGTTACAAATTATCATTTGAAAATTATTTTTTATTCTGGTTTTAATATGTTGGACATTTCATTCCTTGGGGAAAAAAACAGATCAATATTTTATGGAGATGATACTGTTTAGTACAGTTTGAGAGTCTTTTAAAACTTTTCCAGTCCTACATCCTTATATTATTAATTCAATAGTGGAGTAAAAGTACCAAAAAAAAAGAAAACTACCAAAGTATTTTTATTTCATTTGTCAACACTGAAATTATGCATGTGCAATAGAGTTTGATGGTCACTTTCAAGTATGGTTGCCATGGCTGCAAGATGAAAGAGAGCCAAACAAAGCCATAACTCCAGTAACTTGTCTGAGTGGTTGTGGTTCAGTTGGACAAACATTCTCTCTTGATCCAAGTATCCAGAAGTTAAATAAGCAATATTTTCAAAGCTCAAATTGTAAAAACCTGACTGAGAAATGGCTGCTGTAGGTAAGAGACTTTACAAACAAAATATGAGGATGAACTCTGATCTGCTAAAGATGAAAGAAGACTTTAGTAAATCAGTAGATTTACTTAAAAAGTTTTACAAATTATCCTTAGAAAATTACTTTAATCTGGTTTAATTAAATTGAAAATAACATTTCTTGAAAAAAAAAAAACCTGTTTGATATTTAATGTAGATAATACAGTTTAGAGTGTACCAACAGAAAATGCAACACATGCAATAAATGCAGAGTCAGGACTTCACATTAAAAGTAGATTTGACTGTTTTTTTTAAAAAAAAAAAAAACCCTCAAACTTCAAAATGACAGGACAGGACAACATGTCCTTGTTTATGTGAGTCTCACTGTTGAAATACTGAACACTAACCTTGTGTCCTGTCTATCCACTTTGACAGAGTCTCAACTAATTGTAGGACAGGTTCTGCAGAGCAGCTCAACTCAATATACAATCATTGAGTTCATCGGAGAAGGTTCCTTCGGCAAAGTGGCCAAATGCCACGTTAATTCCACTGGGGAACTAGTGGCAGTAAAAATCATGAAGGACGGGTTTGTGCAAGGCGTGGAGGAGGAGGTGAGTGTTTGGATCTCTCCTAGTTTTGGTGCCTCCAACAGGTCTTTAACTATGAACTGTTTAGGGAATAGTGATATAAAGATGATCTAATTGTGCTTTTATTCCCCTCCAGCTGTCTATGTTGAATAAAATCAGCGAATTGGATCCAGACCAGTTTAACTTGGTCAAATTCCACGAGAGGTTCGAGTACTCCAGCTACACCTGCCTTGTTTTTGAATTGCTTGAGATGAACCTATTACAGTATCTCAAAACTGTAGTGGGTTCCTCAATGTATGTGAACCAAATCCGCCCCATTGCCAAGCAGGTATGATCCTTTTTTATTGTGTGACTAAAATCCTATCAATGATAATTCTTGCTAATTGAGCCTTGAGTTAAAGTTTGAGCTAAAACAGCTCCATAAGAGGAACTCCATTTTAATTCTGTCTTTTCTCATCGTGTCTCTGCAGATGTTGGTAGCCTTACAGAGACTCCAATCTCTGGGGATCACCCACAATGACATCAAGCTTGACAATGTGATGGTGGTAAACACTGAGGAGGATACATTACAAGTCAAGCTCATTGACTTCGGACTGGCTCATCCATCCTCCTCCGCACCGCATGGGAAGTGGCTTCAACCCCTTGGCTACAGGTATGAGGGTGTCAGCCTGAATGACTTCTGTGTTTTTGCAACAAACCTGTGTCCTTATTAGGGGTGTAACCATTCATTTTAGCTACGATTCGATTCGTTGTTTTGGCGATTTGATTCAAAGATGATATTGGTTCATTTAGAACAATTCGATCTGAAACGATTAAGTGACTTGAAATTGATTCTGTAAGTTTTTAGTCAAAATAATAATTCAACCAGTGTGACTGAAATAAAATCCCTGAATACTAGACAGTACAGGTGAGGTTTGATAGATTCCTAAATTTTCTTGTAGAGGAATCGTCTATGAATATATTATGAACATAAATGTAATGTATTCACATTTTATTTGAATGAAGTCCAACCAACACTTCAGTTTAAATAACAGTATGTGACCTTTTCTGCTACCTGGTACTTTTCATTTTAACTTGATGGTGAGCTTAAGGCTTTCTGCAGAGCTAATGCTAGCAAGCTAAGGCTACGTTTCGATTGATTACCTCTTAAAGCGATTTTATATTGATTAATGTCATCCGGAAGGCTGAGCACAGATTGATGTCGTTGGATTGTAGGAATATAAATCAATGAATCAATCGAGTGGATGAATCGATACACCCTTAGTAATTATAGTGTTGGTACTTAGTGCTAAGCATCAGATTTCTAAAATGTATTTCATTCATTTTGCTTCACAGGGCCCCAGAGGTGTGTCTTGGCCTTCCGTACACAGAGGCCATTGACATGTGGGGACTGGGCTATATGCTGGCCAACCTTTACCTGACTACCAACCTCTTCCCTGTCAGATGTGAATATCTCATGGTAAGTCACCTTTTTTAATACACCATCCCTCCATCCATTTAATGACCTACATGCTCTTTCTCAAACATGTATATAAAGTCTTGAAGAACGGTCCCTAATGTGTGTTCTTTCTGCAGATGAAAGCCATGGTGGAGTGTCTTGGAATGCCATCAGAAGACCAGCTCCTATTTGGCATGCATGCACAGAGATTCTTTTGTGGGGATGAAGATGAGCTTGGCTTAACATGGAGGCTCCTGGTAAAACATACTTTTTTATTGTTGTTGAATCTTGACTGTTGCCTTAAACTTATCCTAAACCCTTATTATTGTCATTGTGTTTCCTCAGACACCAGAAGAATACTCAAGTATTAACACTGTGAAAGCCAAGGAATGGCCCACCAGGCGCCCTCATTTCAACTCCTTGGATGACCTGATCTATGTAAGTGTTCTCTACAATCTTTGAGTTCAAATACTTAGCAGCGGTCTCTTCTTTAAGATGTAACCTACTTTATCCATGTGTTTATAAGATTAAATTACTCACGGTTGATTTTTTTGTGAACACTTATCACATGTTTTGAGCGAGAGAGGTTTGAACTTGTTCTAGGACCTACAGGAACTCTTTTTTTTCTTTTCTTTTTTTAAATCCAGATCTATGAAGAAGAGGATGCTGCAGAGTTTATGGACAGGAGGGAGTTCATAGACTTCCTCAAGCACCTGCTGACTCTGGATGAGGAGAAGAGATTCTCTCCGACTGATGCTCTTCAGCATCCATTTATCACGATGACCCACCTGAGCCAGGATGCAGACAGCAGTGACTAGTGAGTTTCTGCACTGAGGAGGCAATCACACACGGAGATCAACTTGTTGTTCTATTGACTTTTGTACTAATCTTTTTTTTTAATTTTTCTCTAGTCTTTCCACTGCACAGGCACTAATGCCAACGGAGGCCTCACGAACTGTTACTCTTGTGAAGGATGGTGAGGCACATGTGTATGAAGAGGCTGATGAGGTCCTGCCAACTCCTGCATCCAGTCAAAACACACACATTGAGACAGACGTCCCCAAGGTCCCTCTTTCTCATGTGGAAGATGACACTGGAAGCGTTCAGGAACCTTGCCAGGATTGGGGAAATGAACTCCGTCTTCCTTCAACTCAAAATGATTCAGGAATCTGTTCATTTCCCGAACAGTTTCCTGATGATTGTGATGAGAATCTAAAATCAACTTCCTTAAAGAATGAACCTGGAGTGGAAGACGTCCCCTTCCCCATCCCCACGAAGTTTGAAAAAGTTCGGAGGTTCTTCTCCCAATTTTGTAAAACGTTTTTCGGCTGCTGCTGTTCCTCCGTGCAGGAGTAATTTCTTTATATGTATAATTCTATTCTGTTTTATTCACCCTCCCCTACTATTCTCATATTACTACTTATAATAGTGTTTATTATTTTATTTGTTTCACTATAAGGTGACCTTTAGACGTGTTAAAAGGCCCTTGTGAAACAAAATGTATTTTTTTATTGTATTACATTTCTATGTATATTTGCCATTAAATACACTTCATGACTTACCTGCTTTGTTAATGTTTTCATCGTTTTGACCCCTTTTTCACAAATATTTTGAAGTTTTTTTTGGGAAAGTCCCTGACATTGTAGTGTGCTAAAAGTGGTGCAAAACTGCTGAATGTCCTGGATCAAAATGAAAAGGAGCTGTGTTCATTTTTAATAAGTCAGTAGTGGTGATGGCATTGCCCAATACCATGTCAGCCCTAAAACGAATTCCAAAGCCCTACTTGGCAACATGATTTCAGCATCCTCCTATGGTTATAAATAATAATAATAATAATAATAATAATAATAATAATAATAATAATAATAATAATAATAAATAATGTATTTTATATACTTAGAATTGGTAAAACATTCGTGATGATGGATAATTTTACACAAACAATAATAATTTAATATGAGTAATAACAATAATTTTGACTCTCTCCATAATAATTTTCCTATAAAGCAAATAACAAAATTTCACATGCTCATCAAATGTTATCAAGGAGTGGAATAAGCTCACCATTGATCTGAAAATATTATAACTTCTGTTGTTTTGCAAAAAGTTTCTAAGAAGCATCAAATCCTGGCTTTATTTATTTATCTGAATACTATCCACTGTTATCCAGGATGTTTATTATTATTTGCGCCATAGTATGTATTCATCTTAAAGATGTGAATCCTTGTGTCTATCACAATCAAAATGGTTTAAAAGTGAGCAAATAAGGTGGAAGAGGTGGTGAAATGGGATTTTTAATAACTACAGAAATTGGTTAAAAATTGCAAATTCGAGTGGCCAAAAACAGACAGAAAAAGTGTTAAAAAAGGTTCAAAGTGTCAATGTTGGAACAGTTACAGTAGTTTAACTGGCAAATAATGGGTATGACAAATGGTGGATGTGGTTAAACTGGTAAAAAAAAAAAATAAGCGTCAAATATGGTGAAAATAGGTTAAAAGTGACAATAATGGGTCAACATATGTGACATTACGTGGGAAAAGTGGTGGAAAGTGCCGAAAATGTCTTGTGCAAAAAAGGCATTAAAATTTTATTTTGAAGTGACAGAAAGAGCAAAAATACGACAAGAATATTGATGAAAAAAGGTTCAAATATGTCCAGTTTGGTGTAGTTATTCATACAGAGGTCTGTTCAGGGACTGGCTGCATCTATTGTTGGAGGAGGAGATGAATGTAGCAGACGGCGAGAACAGATATTTTCTGTTAGAGTGATTTGGTCCTTTCTTACTACAGGGTGAGCCCAAACACCTCGCTCCAATTTGATGATGCGTTTCCACTTTGATGACAAATTTGACGCGGCACTGAGCTGGAGAAGCCGCGCCTCCAGGAATCTCTCTGCCGTGATTGACATGTAAACAGACACGCCCACAAAGGTGAGCATTTCAGCGTCCTTCGCGCAGTGCTGTGTATGTATTTTCTACAGTCTATGAACGCCCCGCCCCCACGCTCTGTCTCGTGTTTATAAAGCAGCATGAGCTTGGCTACGAAGTGGGTGGGAGGAGGGCGGGCCGTCCTCTGGCCCTACGTCACCGTGCGGGGAGGAGAAAGTCAGTGTCCCGTCTATAGACACGCCCACACTTAAATATGCATGAGTAGGCTGTAAATCAGCCTGTTTGTGTAGAGTTGCTCAGAAAGAGACTTTTCAGAGGCTAAAACTATGGTAAACAGGAGAGTTTGGGAAAATAAACCTCAAATACTATGTTTTTGGGGTTCTTAGAACAAATGGAGATGGGTGAAAATTAGCATGATATGGGACCTTTAACAACATATTGCACAACCACAATTTTGGCAATAAATCATTTTACTTACTACACGTTTTTTAATTTTTTATATAGAGCTGAGCACATGAAACAGTGCATTAGTGTTAAATCGGTCAACATTATACAAAACAAAGACTGGTCAAGGGAATGAATGTGTGTGTATACAGACAAACAGTACTCCTCTGTTGAAGAGTGCTTTGTATGAATATGAAACTGGCCTGGACAAAAATGATGGTACGGTGCCCTTAAATCACCTGACTGCAGCGATTGACTCAACAACTACATTGTGCAACAAAATGTTAAGACTCTGCTGCAGTAGCTCCACTCTATGCTCCTCTAAGGTCAGCTCAGCTTCTCCCACCTGCTGACTTTTCACCAGGCTTCCACTGCAGGCCACGACCTCAATCATTGAGTTCACAAAACTTGACTCAGATTGGTTTGGAAGCTCTTCGGTCACCACCTGAAACACATTTACGCAGTAACTGACCCTTTTCGGCTGTATTGCAATTGTTTTCTACTGTGTACCAACTCCTATCTGGGTCATTTATGTCTTTTCAACAAATAACTCACACACTGGTTGAAAAAAAAAATCTGAAATGTTTACCAGTTGTTCCATGATTATTCAATAGGCACACTGTATCCAGATAGCACACATATATCTCGCCGACGTCGGCACGATGAATGAAGTTGAATTGGCGAGACGTATTATGGAGAGTGTTTGCTCAATGGGCAGACGTCACGGAGACATCAGCCGATGTTTGGACGATGGATTAAAGATGCTCAGCGCGGCCTCTCTGCAGCTTATATTAACCTTTATTTAGCTCGGATCATTCAATTAGTAAATATCTCCATATCCATAGTCGAGTATTTACTTAAATCTGATAGGAATATGGCAATATCACAACAACAACAACAACAACAATATACTACCACTAAATAGCTTATTATGTGTGGACAAAATAAAGAGAGACACAGTTCATGATCATAAATGTATTTTCAGTAGCATAGCCAAAAGAAAAGTGACAATGCCAAAGCAGAAAGTGACAGTTTACAGTTCTACATTTTTATAAGTAGTATCATTAGGAGTAGAATGCCGAGACACGATCTGAGGACGACATCGGCGAGACGTATGCGTGCAATCTGGGTACTTTTTAGTTTGAGCAGATGAATACTTTTTGAGATATGGACAATTTAGTGAGGGGGGTATGTGTTGATTTTAATGCGTCGTTATTTTTCTTCCATTTCCAGCTTCCAATATCTCAAGAACTACAGGAAACTGAAATTTGGTATAGTAATACAGCTTCACCTACTCTCTCAGAATAAACAAAAATATCTGCTATACATCCTATCTAGTGGATATGCCAGCTCATCAAAATTGGAAAAATGTTTTTGGGGGTTTGGGGATAAAAACTAATAAATAACACGTGATTATAAGACAAAGAAGCAAGCTACAATGGCCTCATGTTAAAGATTTTCAATATTCACAAAGTTGGGGTCGAAAATAAAAGTGAAGAAGTCGCATAAATAAAAAAAATTATATCCCAAGAAATAGATTTTTTTTTTCTCTTATATTCCTTATATTAAAAGAGGTGTTTTTTCGAATTTCAAGAGACTGTCACCCAAGAAGAACCAATGCATATATGTGACTAATCATTAGTGATGTGAACATTCTATGTACATACAGTAGCTCAAAGATGATCAAATTACAGGAAGCGGCACATGCTAAGTTGTTAACTGAAGACCAAAACATGTTCCAGAGCTTTTTTCCAATTTTGATGAGCTGGCATGTCCACCAGATAGGATGTATGTGAGATCGTTTTGTATATTCTGAAAGAGTAGGTGGAACTGTATTACTATACCAAATTTCAGTTTCCTATGTGATGTAGTTCCTGAGATACTGGAAGCTGAAAATGGAAGAAATATAAGGACGCACAAAAATGACATAAAATGTGTTTATTTATTTTTTTTTTTAATTAATTCAATAATTAATTAATTAATTAATTATCCAAAATAAAGCAATGACAAAAAAAAAAAAAGCTGTCAGGAGAGAAAATGTACAGAGCAACAAGGGCATTGAGAGAAATGAAGATTAGATTAGATCTTTAATTATTGAATATATATCAATATTAAAAGTAAAAAAGTGAATAATAATAATAATAATAATAATAATAATAATAATAATAATAATAATGATAATAATATTAATAATAATAATAATAATAATAATAGTAATATTAATAATTTTATTAATAATAATAATAATAATAATAATAATAATAATAATAATAATAATAATAATAATAATAATAATAATAATAATAATAATAATAAATGAATACATATATGCACATTTAATAATCATCTCATTGAAGATATTCCTGTTGAAAAAGGGTTTGAAGAAGTTTAAAACTTTTCCAGTCCTACATCCTTATATTATTAATTCAATAGTGGAGTAAAAGTACAAAAAAAAAGAAAACTACCTAAGTATATTTATTTCATTTGTCAACACTGAAATTATGCATGTGCAATACAGTTTGATGGTTGCTTTCAAGTATGGTTGCCATGGCTGCAAGATGAAAGAGAGCCAAACAAAGCCATAACTCCAGTAGCTTGTCTGAGTGGTTGTGGTTCAGTTGGACAAACATTCTCTCTTGATCCAAGTATCCAGAAGTTAAATAAGCAATATTTGAATATTTTCAAAGCTCAAATTGTGAAAACCTGATTAAGAAATGGCTGCTGTAGGTAAGAGACTTTACCGATGTTACAAATTATCATTTGAAAATTATTTTTTATTCTGGTTTTAATATGTTGGACATTTCATTCCTTTGGGAAAAAAACAGATCAATATTTTATGGAGATGATACTGTTTAGTACAGTTTGAGAGTCTTTTAAAACTTTTCCAGTCCTACATCCTTATATTATTAATTCAATAGTGGAGTAAAAGTACAAAAAAAAAAAACTACCCAAGTATATTTATTTCATTTATCAACACTGAATTTATGCATGTACAATACAGTTTGATGGTCGCTTTCAAGTATGGTTGCCATGGCTGCAAGATGAAAGAGAGCCAAACAAAGCCATAACTCCAGTAGCTTGTCTGAGTGGTTGTGGTTCAGTTGGACAAACATTCTCTCTTGATCCAAGTATCCAGAAGTTAAATAAGCAATATTTGAATATTTTCAAAGCTCAAATTGTGAAAACCTGATTAAGAAATGGCTGCTGTAGGTAAGAGACTTTACCGATGTTACAAATTATCATTTGAAAATTATTTTTTATTCTGGTTTTAATATGTTGGACATTTCATTCCTTTGGGAAAAAAACAGATCAATATTTTATGGAGATGATACTGTTTAGTACAGTTTGAGAGTCTTTTAAAACTTTTCCAGTCCTACATCCTTATATTCTTAATTCAATAGTGGAGTAAAAGTACAAAAAAAAAACTACCTCAGTATATTTATTTCATTTATCAACTCAATAATTAATTAATTAATTAATTATCCAAAATGTAACAATGACAAAAAAAAATTGCTGTCAGGTGAGAAAATGTACAGAGCAACAAGGGCATTGAGAGAAATGAAGATTAGATTAGATCTTTATTTATTGAATATACATCAATATTAAAAGTAGAAAAGTGAATAATAATAATAATAATAATAATAATAATAATAATAATAATAATAATAATAATAATAATAATAATAATAATAATAATAATAATAATAATAATAAATGAATACATATATGTATATTTAATAATCATCTCATTGAAGATATTCCTGTTCAAAAAGGGTTTGAAGAAGTTTAAAACTTTTCCAGTCCTACATCCTTATATTATTAATTCAATAGTGGAGTAAAAGTACAAAAAAAGAGAAAACTACCTAAGTATATTTATTTCATTTGTCAACACTAAAATTATGCATGTGCAATACAGTTTGATGGTTGCTTTCAAGTATGGTTGCCATGGCTGCAAGACGAAAGAGAGCCAAACAAAGCCATAACTCCAGTAGCTTGTCTGAGTGGTTGTGGTTCAGTTGGACAAACATTCTCTCTTGATCCAAGTATCCAGAAGTTAAATAAGCAATATTTGAATATTTTCAAAGCTCAAATTGTGAAAACCTGATTAAGAAATGGCTGCTGTAGGTAAGAGACTTTACCGATGTTACAAATTATCATTTGAAAATTATTTTTTATTCTGGTTTTAATATGTTGGACATTTCATTCCTTGGGGAAAAAAACAGATCAATATTTTATGGAGATGATACTGTTTAGTACAGTTTGAGAGTCTTTTAAAACTTTTCCAGTCCTACATCCTTATATTCTTAATTCAATAGTGGAGTAAAAGTACAAAAAAAAAAAACTACCTAAGTATATTTATTTCATTTATCAACACTGAATTTATGCATGTACAATACAGTTTGATGGTCACTTTCAAGTATGGTTGCCATGGCTGCAAGATGAAAGAAAGCCAAACAAAGCCATAACTCCAGTAGCTTGTCTGAGTGGTTGTGGTTCAGTTGGACAAACATTCTCTCTTGATCCAAGTATCCAGAAGTTAAATAAGCAATATTTGAATATTTTCAAAGCTCAAATTGTGAAAACCTGATTAAGAAATGGCTGCTGTAGGTAAGAGACTTTACCGATGTTACAAATTATCATTTGAAAATTATTTTTTATTCTGGTTTTAATATGTCCAGAAGTTAAATAAGCAATATTTGAATATTTTCAAAGCTCAAATTGTAAAAACCTGATTGAGAAATGGCTGCTGTAGGTAAGAGACTTTACAAACAAAATATGAGGATGAACTCTGATCTGCTAAAGATGAAAGAAGACTTTAGTAAATCAGTAGATTTACTTAAAAAGTTTTACAACTTATCCTTAGAAAATTACTTTTATCTGGTTTAATTAAATTGAAAATAACATTTCTTGAAAAAAAAAAAACCTGTTTGATATTTAATGTAGATAATACAGTTTAGAGTGAAACCAACAAAAAATGCAACACATGCAATAAATGCAGAGTCAGGACTTCACATTAAAAGTAGATTTGACTGTTTTTTTTAAAAAAAAAACCTCAAACTTCAAAATGACAGGCCAGGACAACATGTCCTTGTTTATGTGAGTCTCACTGTTGAAATACTGAATACTAACCTTGTGTCCTGTCTATCCACTTTGACAGAGTCTCAACTAATTGTAGGACAGGTTCTGCAGAGCAGCTCAACTCAATACACAATCATTGAGTTCATCGGAGAAGGTTCCTTCGGCAAAGTGGCCAAATGCCACGTTAATTCCACCGGGGAACTAGTGGCAGTAAAAATCATGAAGGACGGGTTTGTGCAAGGCGTGGAGGAGGAGGTGAGTGTTTGGATCTCTCCTAGTTTTGGTGCCTCCAACAGGTCTTTAACTAGGGAATAGTGATATAAAGACGATCACATTGTGCTTTTATTCCCCTCCAGCTGTCTATGTTGAGTAAAATCAACGAATTGGATCCAGACCAGTTTAACCTGGTCAAATTCCACGAGAGGTTCGAGTACTCCAGCTATACCTGCCTTGTCTTTGAATTGCTTGAGATGAACCTATTACAGTATCTCAAAACTGTAGTGGGTTCCTCAATGTATGTGAACCAAATCCGCCCCATTGCCAAGCAGGTATGATCCTTTTTTATTGTGTGACTAAAATCCTATCTATGATAATTCTTGCTAATTGAGCCTTGAGTTAAAGTTTGAGCTTAAACAGCTCCATAAGAGGAACTCCATTTTAATTCTGTCTTTTCTCATCGTGTCTCTGCAGATGTTGGTAGCCTTACAGAGACTCCAGTCTCTGGGGATCACCCACAATGACATCAAGCTTGACAATGTGATGGTGGTAAACACTGAGGAGGATACATTACAAGTCAAGCTCATTGACTTCGGACTGGCTCATCCATCCTCCTCCGCACCGCATGGGAAGTGGCTTCAACCCCTTGGCTACAGGTATGAGGGTGTCAGCCTGAATGACTTCTGTGTTTTTGCAACAAACCTGTGTCCTTATTAGGGGTGTAACCATTCATTTTAGCTACGATTCGATTCGTTGTTGGCGATTTGATTCAAAGATGATATTGGTTCATTTAGAACAATTCGATCTGAAACGATTAAGTGACTTGAAATTGATTCTGTAAGTTTTTAGTCAAAATAATAATTCAACCAGTGTGACTGAAATAAAATCCCTGAATACTAGACAGTACAGGTGAGGTTTTATAGATTCCTGAATTTTCTTGTAGAGGAATCGTCTATGAATATATTATGAACATAAATGTAATGTATTCACATTTTATTTGAATGAAGTCCAACCAACACTTCAGTTTAAATAACAGTATGTGACCTTTTCTGCTACCTGGTACTTTTCATTTTAACTTGATGGTGAGCTTAAGGCTTTCTGCAGAGCTAATGCTAGCAAGCTAAGGCTACGTTTCGATTGATTACCTCTTAAAGCGATTTTATATTGATTAATGTCATCTGGAAGGCCGAGCACAGATTGATGTCGTTGGATTGTAGGATTATAAATCAATGAATCAATCGAGTGGATGAATCGATACACCCTTAGTAATTATAGTGTTGGTACTTAGTGCTAAGCATCAGATTTCTAAAACGTATTTCATTCATTTTGCTTCACAGGGCTCCAGAGGTGTGTCTTGGCCTTCCGTACACAGAGGCCATTGACATGTGGGGACTGGGCTATATGCTGGCCAACCTTTACCTGACTACCAACCTCTTCCCTGTCAGATGTGAATATCTCATGGTAGGTCATCTTTTTTTATACACCATCCCTCCATCCATTTAATGACCTACATGCTCTTTCTCAAACATGTATATAAAGTCTTGAAGAACGGTCCCTCATGTGTGTAATTGTGTGTTCTTTCTGCAGATGAAAGCCATGGTGGAGTGTCTTGGAATGCCATCAGAAGACCAGCTCCTATTTGGCATGCATGCACAGAGATTCTTTTGTGGGGATGAAGATGAGCTTGGCTTAACATGGAGGCTCCTGGTAAAACATACTTTTTTATTGTTGTTGAATCTTGACTGTTGCCTTAAACTTATCCTAAACCCTTATTATTGTCATTGTATTTCCTTAGACACCAGAAGAATACTCAAGTATTAACACTGTGAAAGCCAAGGAATGGCCCACCAGGCGCCCTCATTTCAACTCCTTGGATGACCTGATCTATGTAAGTGTTCTCTACAATCTTTGAGTTCAAATACTTAGCAGCGGTCTCTTCTTTAAGATGTAACCTACTTTATCCATGTGTTTATAAGATTAAATTACTCACGGTTGATTTTTTTGTGAACACTTATCACATGTTTTGAGCGAGAGAGGTTTGAACTTGTGCAAGGACCTACAGGAACTCTTTTTTTTCTTTTCTTTTTTTAAATCCAGATCTATGAAGAAGAGGATGCTGCAGAGTTTATGGACAGGAGGGAGTTCATAGACTTCCTCAAGCACCTGCTGACTCTGGATGAGGAGAAGAGATTCTCTCCGACTGATGCTCTTCAGCATCCATTTATCACGATGACCCACCTGAGCCAGGTAGCAGACAGCAGTGACTAGTGAGTTTCTGCACTGAGGAGGCAATCACACACGGAGATCAACTTGTTGTTCTATTGACTTTTGTACTAATCTTTTTTTTTTAATTTTTCTCTAGTCTTTCCACTGCACAGGCACTAATGCCAACAAAGGCCTCACGAACTGTTACTCCTGTGAAGGATGGTGAGGCACATGTGGCTGAAGAGGCTGATGAGGTCCTGCAGACTCCTGCATCCAGTCAAAACACACAAATTGAGACAGACGTCCCCAAGGACCCTCTTTCTCATGTGGAAGATGACACTGGAAGCGTTCAGGAACCTTGCCAGGATTGGGGAAATGAACTCCGTCTTCCTTCAACTCAAAATGATTCAGGAATCTGTTCATTTCCCGAACAGTTTCCTGATCATTGTGATGAGAATCTGAAATCAACTTCCTCAAAGAATGAACCTGGAGTGGAAGACGTCCCCTTCCCCATCCCCACGAAGTTTGAAAAAGTTCGGAGGTTCTTCTCCCAAATTTGTAAAACGTTTTTCGGCTGCTGCTGTTCCTCCGTGCAGGAGTAATTTCTTTATATGTATAATTCTATTCTGTTTTATTCACCCTCCCCTACTATTCTCATATTACTACTTATAATAGTGTTTATTATTTTATTTGTTTCACTATAAGGTGACCTTTAGAGGTGTTAAAAGGCCCTTGTGAAACAAAATGTATTTTTTTTATTGTATTACATTTCTATGTATATTTGCCATTAAATACACTTCATGACTTACCTGCTTTGTTAATGTTTTCATCGTTTTGATCCCTTTTTCACAAATATTTTGAAGTTTTTTTAGGAAAGTCCCTGACATTGTAGTGTGCTAAAAGTGGTGCAAAACTGCTGAATGTCCTGGATCAAAATGAAAAGGAGCTGTGTTCATTTTTAATAAGTCAGCAGTGGTGATGGCATTGCCCAATACCATGTCAGCCCTAAAACGAATTCCAAAGCCCTACTTGGCAACATGATTTCAGCATCCTCCTATGGTTATAAATAATAATAATAATAATAATAATAATAATAATAATAATAATAATAATAATAATAAATAATGTATTTTATATACTTAGAATTGGTAAAACATTTGTGATGATGGAAAATATTACACAAACAATAATAATTTAATATGAGTAATAACAATAATTTTGACTCTCTCCATAATAATTTTCCTATAAAGCAAATAACAAAATTTCACATGCTCATCAAATGTTATCAAGGAGTGGAATAAGCTCACCATTGATCTGAAAATATTATAACTTCTGTTGTTTTGCAAAAAGTTTCTAAGAAGCATCAAATCCTGGCTTTATTTATTTATCTGAATACTATCCACTGTTATCCAGGATGTTTATTATTATTTGCGCCATAGTATATATTCATCTTAAAGATGTGAATCCTTGTTTCTATCACAATCAAAATGGTTTAAAAGTGAGCAAATAAGGTGGAAGAGGTGGTGAAATGGGATTTTTAATAACCACAGAAATTTGTTAAAAATTGCAAATTAGAGTGGCCAAAAACAGACAGAAAAAGTGTTCAAAAAGGTTCAAAGTGTCAATGTTGGAACAGTTAGTTTAACAGGCAAATAATGGGCATGACAAATGGTGGATGTGGTTAAATTGGTAAAAAAAAAAAAAAAAAAAGTGAAATATGGTCAAAATAGGTTAAAAGTGACAATAATGGGTCAACATATGTGACATTAGGTGGGAAAAGTGGTGGAAAGTGCCGAAAATGTCTTGTGCAAAAAAGGCATTAAAATTTTATTTCGAAGTGACAGAAAGAGCAAAAATATGGCAAGAAAATTGATGAAAAAAGGTTAAAATATGTCCAGTTTGGTGTAGTTATTCATACAGAGGTCTGTTCAGGGACTGGCTGCATCTATTGTTGGAGGAGGAGATGAATGTAGCAGACGGCGAGAACAGATATTTTCTGGTGAGTCAACATTTCTAGATAAGAACCCAATTCAGCGCTCGATTTATATCTGGGATCTTTCACTTTTATAAATGTATCCAGTTTCTCATACAACCTGCTTCGTGTGAAACACAGCCAGTGTTGAGAAGTAAGAGATTACATGTAACGGCCTTATGTAATCAGATTACAAAATATGAGGAACTGTAATCTGTTACAGTTACAGTTTAAATGATTGGTAATCAGATTACAGGTACATTGTTAAAATCAATTGATTACACAAAGTTACTTTTCAGTTTCGCACATGGAAACGCGATGCTTTTCCCAGAAGCCCCTATGGTAATATGAAAAAAAACCAATTTGCGTTTGACATGAGCAGCGGGAGGAGGAGCTAGAGCCATATATCTATATATAAATATATATATACAGTATATATATGTGTGTGTGTGTGTGTGTTTATGAATACATAATGTAGTGAGTGCTCTTAGGATGGAAGGAGCATTTCACCCAGAAAAACAGAGTGTTTCTGAACAGAACTTCAGACTTTAAAGTCAAAAGAAACAACTCCCTGTAAAAAGCTGACCTTCCTGTTACCAGAATAAAACTAATCTAGTGCAACTCATGGGCTAGATAATATAGGATCCTACTAAATAAATCATGGCTGATATCTAATCTAATCAACACCTCTCAGCTCTAAATGATGAAATACAACGTAAGCAGCCATTGGTTAGTAATGTTATTTCTCATTGTTCTTCCATTCTTCCTCTGCCTTCTTATCAGTTGGTACTTTTATACACAAGTGGCGTCCTGAGTGCTGCTTGTTGCCAGATTGTCTCGTCTGCTTGTCTGCAGGTCTGTTTGTTTTCTCATCCCTGTGGATTTGTATCGTTCTCACTTCTTCTATTGAGACTTAATAAACCAAAGGAACTGGCGATGGCACAGTGTGTAAGGAAAGATCAAAGCACCACAGCACAAGATAAAAAAGTCTTGCTACATTTGTGGATATAATGCAATTTCATATGGTTATTTTAATGAAGCAGTAAGTGTATTTATAGGGCTGAGAAAAGCATTCAACTCAAATTATTTTAATTTTTTTTTTTTTAAATGGAAAAGTATGGAATCAGAGTGGTTGTACTAGAATGGACGAGAAGCTACATACAGTAAGTACCTGTAATGGGCATCAGTTTGTGCAAATAGGGGATTGCAAAACAACTTGCTTAAATATAACTTGTGGAGTCCCACAGGGGTCAGTTTTGGGTCCAAATGTATTTATTTTGTATATTAATGATATATGTAGATTACCAAACCTTTATTTGAGGAAGACTAATATTTTCAGTGATGGGGAAATTTAGCAGCAGCTTTTTGTATGTGTGTATCTACGTGTACTTCGGTAACCGTACCAATAGCACCGGGGGTTGTCTGTACGGCAACCGTACAAATAGACACTTTCAACATTATATAGTGCTGATTGTGTAAAACTGCTCCCTCTACTATTATCAGACACACCAGATAATGAGTGGTGAGAACAAACACAGGAAAACATATTTATAGTACAGCTCTAATGTCTGTGGGGAAATTACGCTAAGCAGTTGTGACAAGCGTGACCAGCAAGAACGTGTGTACGACTCGCTGACAGGTCAGGGACGATTAGATAGCATGTATATGTGTGTGTGTGTGTGTGTGTGTGTGTGTGTGTGTGTGTGTGTGTGTGTGTGTGTGTGTGTGTGTGTGTGTGTGCGTGTCTCAGCATGGGGGCATGTCCTGCTACGTTTATATGGACCCTGTGGGCTGGAGATGCTCAGAGAAAAGCTGATTTGGGGATTTTACATGTTAGATTAACACTAAATTATATTAGGATTAAATATTGATTTCGAAGAAAAAATCTGCCCCCGTACATTTATATGTAGTTGTTTACAGCACGTCTGCATTTGACTGGTGCACGGTGGATAATGTGAAGCATTCTGTGAGGAGTTAATGATACAATGAAGATGGGCAGGTTTCATCAGAGAAAGGGCCACAGATATGTGATTGTTTAAGGGCCACAATAAATATATTAATTTAGTTTAGAACAATGATCTGATCTGAGCATTAAAACAGGATGGCACTAAGTTTTGTTTGTGTTTTTTGAGTCATTTTGTATATTTTTGTTCTCATTTTAATTATTTTTCTGTCATTCTATGTTTTGGAATCTTATAGTGTATATTTGTTGTCTTTTGTTGTATTGTGTCATTTGTTTTTTTTGGTTTTTTTGGGGGGTTTTTTGGGTTTTTTTTTTGTCATTTGTGTATGTCTGGTGTCATTCTTAGTATTTTAGAGTCTATTTGTTATTGTTTGTTCTCATTTTGTGTATTTTTGTTGTCATTTTGTTTATTTTTCTGTCATGTTGTGCGTGTCTGGTGTCATTCTTAGAATTTTAATCAATTTTGATCATATTTGTTGTCATTTTGTGTATTTTTGTTCTCATTTTGTTCATTTTTCTGTCATCTTGTGCGTGTCTGGTGTCATTCTTAGTATTTTTGAGTCGTTTTGATCATATTTGTTGTCATTTTGTGTGTTTTTTGTATCATTCTGTGTATTTTGGAGTAATTTTGTGTACTTTTCTGTCATTTTGTGTGTTTGTCTGTATTTTGTGTATGTCTGCTGTCATTCTTTGTATTTGAGAGTCATTTTGTTATTATTTGTTGTCATTTTGTGTAGTTTTGGAGTTATTTAGAGTATTTTTGGCTTCATTATATGTATTAAACTTGTTATTGTTTGCAATACAGTGTGTACAGAAGTTAAGTGAATTTTTGAGGCGAGTCTATGCAGAAACTCGTTGTTTAAAGGGTTTTTTGTGTATTATTATTATATTGCACATCATGAGACTTTTGGTGCGATCAGGATGTGGCAGAATGAGCATCTGCTAAAGAACAGGTTCATTTATTAGTTTCACATGTGAAATTATTAAAAAGGAAGGGATCCTTTTTCTTTAATCTGTCACTTTTCCTTTAAAAAACAAACAAGCTTGGAAATAAAGTAGACACAAAGGCCAGAACTTAATTTACAGTTAGTCAATTATTTTGGAAATCCATTTTTGTCAGTCAATGAATGATGAAATCATGAAACCTCACAAAAAAAGAAAAAACAAGGAAAGATTTCTGGTAGAAATATTAATGATGAGGTAGAACACCAGCTTTATTTGTGTTTCCAGCACCAAAAATGAAAGAGCATGAGATCAGGTGTGCACATTTATGTGCACGGAGTGTGTGTGAGTGTGCAGCTGAATTTGATGCAGGAGTAGCGTGCCCTGGAGGAAACCGTGTGTTTCCTGTGCACATGAATGCATCGTGTTCCACTGCAGCATCCCCTGGGAGAGACGCTTGTGTTCATGCACTGTATGTGTTTGCATGATTGAGTTTGTATAGCGTCATGCTTCCACATACATGTACTGTATGTATGTTGTTTACCTTGGCCGCACAGAAGGAGATCGCTTGCTGTCTTCAGACCACTGGAGTGTGAACAGGCTCTACTCCAATCATGCATGGAGGCAAAAGCACAGGCCTGCACTCTTTTCTTTAATTCATTATTTCAAAGAAGAAGAAAAGCATCTGCTCACAAAAAGAGGAATCTCAGAGCTAAACTTCATTGTCAAAGTTGAAAAATTACAGCTTCTTATAAGTTTATTGAACAATCTTCATTATCTCTTACACTTTAGCTTAAAACCTTCAATTAAATCTAAATAAGACAATTGTTTTAAATTCATTGTTTTTCTACAAAACAGCTATTATGGCAATTATTACATTAATCATCATATCATCAAATAAGTGTTCATGTGTATAATTTTTCATGTGTTTGAACAGAAACCTTTTTCCTTTGCTGAGTCATGTTAGATTAGCTTACGTATCGGGAGTACAGACAGATTGTGCTGTATTCACAGTACCAGCAAAAACCAGTCTCTACTCAACGTCTCATAACAAAACTCTGATAAGCAGAGCTTTGTAGAAGCAGTCATTTTCCATCAAAACCCTTCCTCCCTTCACACCCTCCCTCCCCTTCCTCTTCATCGGCTATAAAATATATTACTTTACTCATTCAGGGTTCTGCGCTTCACCCCTCCTGCGGAGGAGGATTGTTGTATTTATTCTTTGCTCTTTTCTTTATTAAATATGTTTTTTTTTTATACATTCCCGTCTCAGTGTGGACTTCATCAATGCACAACAACTGTTGTGGGTCTAAATCAGAGGACAGCAGAAATGTTGCCTTTACACAGCTTTACTGTAACGTAACAAGTGGCATTAAATAAATATCTAGCTTTAGTTCATAAATTCATTTCCAAGTGTCGTGGACCGAGCAGCCAAGGAACAGGAAACAGGTTTGGAGTTCAAAAAATGAGGGTTTTATTTTCTCCAAAAAAGAAACTTGAACAAAGCATGGTGTTAAGTTAACACAACCAACAGACCTCCCAGCTAACACACAATGGGAGATAGGACTGGGCGATATACCAGTTCATACCGAATACTGGTATATATTTTCGTAATGACATGAATTGTTAATATACCCCCTTACCAGTGTACTGTATTTGATTACACAACTTTCGGAACGCTACGCTGCGCCGCATTTCAGACCGGACCCTTTTCAACGTAGCACTTCTAAATAATAAGGTAAACAGTAGCGCCCTGGTGTAAATTATACGTGTAAATGAATAACAAAGACACCATTGAAAGCTTTGAAGCATGTGAGCATGTGTGCCTGCATGCGCATGCCTCTGCTACTAGAGAACAACACTTACGGACACGGAGGCACAGTTAGCTTAGCATGTCGGCAGTGATACACAAAAAAAGAGAGCAAGGGATCGCAATTTGTAACGCGGAAATAAGTCCTGGTGTAGCTGCAAACAAAACACTACCTTATTCACCATAACAAACCACCACACCACTGAGTATGCAGCATTTAAGGCAAGAAATCAAGCTAATGCTAAAGCTAAGCTAGCGCGACAAAGAGCCATTGGGCTGCTGTTGCAAACTTGTATTACTACTAGTGTGGAATTATTCTACAATATTATAGAAAATGCTGTGAACACCTGATTATGCATAAAGAAAAAAAAAAAAACATCATACCGTTAGAATTTTGAAAAATATCGTGATATACATTTTTGGTTATACCGCCCAGCCCTAATGGGAGACTTATATAATATGCGATCAGTCCATCAAACACACACACAGGGGAGAACGTAATAGACACTAACTAAAATCTAACATGAAGAACTCCCAGTGGCCCCCGTGTGGTCAATGAGCGTGGTCTGGTCTGGTCTGGTGGGCGTGGACCTCAGCTTAAAAGTCAGCTCCGCCCTCTCCAGCATCTTTTGCCAGACCAGGAAGTCATTCCACAGGTAAGGTGGAGAAACTAAAAACAATAAGATTATTCTTTTGTTAGCATTAATGCTACATTCCTCCATCCATAGTCATGAAACTAGATATTTGCAGAAGGGACAAAGAAAAGGAAATAGAAAATAGAGATGTTTTATGTGGCTTTATTCTAACATGGAAAACACATGGATTGAAAACCACATGGAATGGAAGTGCAAAGGGTTGCTTTTTGGTTCAGTGCGAATTCAGCTTGGCGTATGCAAGTTGCAATAAAGTGACTTTATAGTTTTTTTACAGACCTTTTGGTGTTTTATTAAAGAAATAAATCACATCCATGAGCACAAGATGATGAAAAAACATGTCGTCCCGAAAGTCGACAGGTTCACGTGTGTGTGTGTGAAACAATCACACCCTGCAGACACAGGGTTTATGTACAGTGGGAAGGAAATTAAAACAAAAATTAACTATAGAAGTTAATTTGTATGAAAACATAAAAGCAACTAATCATCACTAATGATAATGCACTATTTATCCACACTATAAGAGTGGATGAAAACGATGAAACATTTATTTGACCATCACATGTGGCTAGTAGTGACTTTGATGTCGTGTTGTTGAAGTGTACTTATGAAACTATGGCCACACACAGGAAACTGTGGAAGTTAAAAGTCACTCCATGCTGTACACGCTCTGCACTCATTACAGTTTTATTGACCGTCAGCGTAAAGAATTTATATCCAGTGCTGCAGCAATACGCCGTTATTCTACCCTCGGCCTACGTGTCCGTGTCATCAACGATGCTTTAAAGTCGAGATTAAAAAGAAATTTAACTCAACATTTCAAAATAAAGCAACCTAATAAAGTCTTGTAAAACAAAATGGTAACACTTTAGTTTAGGGAACAAATCAAAATAAATTAGAAAAAATGAATACTTCAAAAATAAGAATATGAGTGTAAGATAACGTGTTTGCAAATGCAATTTAATTAATAATCGTTGCATCCAGAAAATCACAACAAAATACTGAAAATTATTGAATTCAAAAGAGAAATGTATCCAATCAACAAATGCTGAATGACTGAATTTTCAAAATAAAGGCACAATCATTTCTATTTCTGTGTTCTAAGGAGTGGCAGGAGTGAGGAGACGGTGGAGAAATGATCCAACACAACAGCTCAATATCAAAAAATAACATCAGGTACAAAAAAAACTCCTTTAAACTCCTGTTGGAAAAAGCTCCATGAATCGATCGACTGAAGCACAGCAGAAGAAAAGCAGACGGAGACAATGTCTGCCAGTAAACAGACGTTCTCTAAGTAGTGCACGCAACTTTATGGCAACGTTGGATCACAAGAGGGAGGAGCTGTTAATCATGTCACGCAGCGTATTATTCATTCAACTGGATGGGACTGGGAGTAAGAGAAACACAAAGGAATCCCAATCAGACCCAGAAAAAGAGACAAAATAGTGGTAATAACTGGACTAAAGACCCACAAAATGTGCCGCACATAAAATAAATCCCCAACAAAGACGTTTCAAACTGACCAAAATATGTTGCCAATTAGAAAATATTTATTTTTAAAATAACAAGCTCAATAGGTTAACTAATGAGTCCAAAATTCTGTGCACGGCAGCTAGAAATGAACAAATCTGATGATATTTTACGAAGCATTAAATGTACAGTATGTGAAACCGGTGTCCCAATACAACTTTATTGCTTCTGATACGATACCCATGTTGCTGCCTTGACTATCGGCTGATACTGATATCGAACTTATATGACAGTGATTCTCAACTGGTGGGTCGGGACCCAAAAGTGGGTCATGAACCTGTACTGGGTGGGTCATGGACAGCTGGTCAAAAATAAATAAATACTTAATGTCTCTCATGTTCGACTTCCAGTGAGACCAGTTATATGAAATCAGCCCAAATTACACATATGTGTATTACTTATTTTAAAGTGGGGGATGCTAGAAAAGGTTTGATTAAATGATATATTACTCAAACAGAGAACAACAGTCAGTAAAATAGGTACAAGGAAAAAGTGGCCCATTTATTGTTAAGAAATTGGTTACATACTGTATATTTCAATATATTCTACAATTGAATGAAATAGATTAGAAGACCCTAGAAAATAACATAAATAAATCCAATAATAACAAATTATATATCTGAGTGTTCGTGAAGATTTGCATTACAATAGAAGTAGATGTGTACTGTTATTACAGTTTTCTCCTATAGGAGGGGCGTCAAACTAATTTAGGTTCAATGGTGCAATTTGATCTCAAGTGGGCCACAGACCTTTTGTGGGAAAACAGGTCATTTCAACATTGCTGTGCATGCCCTTGGTTTCACTTCTACTTATACTGTATATAAAATACAAAATATGTAAGAAACCAACCATATCCAAGCAATAAGTGATAGATATCAGTCCCGACAGGATCTTCACTTTAAATTTCATAGATTTTGTGACCAATTTCTATCTAAGTAAGGGAAATATTATGTCATTATTTGAGGAAAATTGAAGGATTTAAAAGAATTTTGAGTTTTTTTGAGTTTCAGTTCAGTTTATGACTATGAATATTGTTGAGTTTCATTTACACAATGATTCATGTTTTCTTTCTCATTTTTACTTCCTCCTGTGGACCGAATTGGATGTTCCAAAGGGCCGGATTTGGCCCCCGGGCCATGAGTTTGATACTTGACTACTACAGCAACCACAGCTTTAATTAGTTGGTATCTCCCAGGATTCGTTTCACATCTCAAAGCCTGTAATTGTTTGCAATGATGACTGAGAAGCATGAAATTTTGAAAAGTTTCCCGTTGAGGATTGTTGGAATTATTGCAACAACAAAAAAAAAAAAAAAAAAGAGAGAGAAAAAAACTAAAAGCAAAGATTAGACAAAGAAGCTCAGCGGGAATGAAAAAGAAAATGACACGGTGTGTGACTCAGGCGACATTCCCACAATAAGAGGAAAACTTCAGACTCTGACAGAAACTGTGACCCACTTACGCAGAGTAATCCGCGGGTGTCATTGTAACAGCCTGAATTTGAAGCATCTGTTCTGCAAAGATCCTGTAAAACTGTTGACATGCTGTTTTGGGGATTCTCCACAGTTTTCTTCACTTTCAGTGCTGATAGCACATCAAATAAAATACCACTTACTTCTGGTTCTTTGTTAGAGAAGCAGAAATCACTGATGCAACCACACATGGTTTAAAAATTGCTTAAAATACATATATACTGTATGTTCATAGGAAACTCTGGTGTTTATTTTCTTCTCACTGTGTTTCCGCTCCACTAAACAGCAAGTACAAGTAAAAAGTAGCTGAATTAAGTAGTACTCATAGTAAAAGTTACTAGTTATTTTCACCCCTCACGTTCATTTTTGGTCATAAATCTTGCCGCGGTTCCCTTGCATACACTAAACATCTCATGTATAAACGTAAAAAAGAAAGAGACCAAATCTTGCACAATTGCAGCATTTTGAATCTATTTTACATGCATAAAATAAATGGTTTGTCAAATTCTTTTTTAAATAAAACAACTAAGAAAATAACTGGTATTCAATGCTATTTTGGCACGGTGTGTCACGTTTAATCTGATTGGTCGGCTACGATGTGATGCCTTTGGTCGTTTAATTTTTTGTGTAGTTTCACAATGTCTGTTGATCATTTTAAAACAAAACTAATAATTTACTCAGTAACGGTTGGGTGTAGAAATGTAATGAATTACTTCTTTTAAAACGTACTTAAGTGCAAGTAAAAGTACTTATTTAGAAAAATAATCATTACATATCCATAAATGCAACTCAATTACAGTAACGTGAGTACTTGTAATCCATTACTTTCACCTCTGGTTAAAAAAAACCCACAGTTATTACACATGTATTACACATTACACAGTTTGACAAGTTTAATAACACTGGTTATTTTGTAAAAGTGGGTCTAGTTCTAGTTCAGTAATCTCGAGTTGTAATATGACAGATCAATAAGGAAATGTTCTTTGTCTTTCAACCAATATTTTTGATGTTTACTTCTCATGCTCTCCTTGGCTTACATAATTCAGTTTACTTTTACGGCCGTGGAGAAATCTGAGCCCATGTAAAGATCTCCTTGACATTGTTTTCTTGATTTTTTCCTCATCTGTTCCTGCACTTCTGCTGTTCCTTTTGGTCTGCTTGAGTAATCGTCTGTCATCCCGAGGATGTAGCGGCGCTGTCAGATCTGAGCTTCCAGCAGAACACACACGCTTTCACTGGACTAAAGGTACAAAAGGACATGCTTTATTTAAACGGCCTATGCATTTTTTAAAACGTCGCTCAGACTGAAAGCAAAGGTCTCTATGTGTTCGTCTTTTTTTTTTTTTTTTTATTAAAAGCTAAGCCAGTGTTCAGCCTGCACATAAAGTAGCATATGTGTGTCATTACATATTCATGTACAAGACTGGTTTTTAAAGCAGAACTAAGAAACTTTTTCACCTTAATAAATCCTTCTCGTAGTCCCCCTGAGGGTATAGTGTTTATGGGGTGACTGGGGGGGTCTTTCATCTCCCTCTGCTGTCTCTGACCAGATAACCACGCTTGCAGCGTTCCCTGACTCCGAAACCGGTACCAGTCTCGCAAATCTGTTCTCGTTCTCGCGGCAAGATGTACTGCTTTACGACAGCTCAATACACCACGCTAATGCTAGACTGCTCACGGTTGTCTACAAATTCACTTTCCTCAAACTTATATCATGGCGGAGCCAGCAAAAAAAAAAAAGTCAGAGAAGACCTTCGTCCGAGGAGGGGGGGAAAAAGAAACAGGAATCGTATCGACAGAGGTCTCAAACACGAATTCACTTGGGGAAGGAAAGACAAACTATCACTTGTTTATAATACTTATGTTCGATAGTACCCACCTCTTCAGACATTTCTTTGCGTTATCCTTCTTCTACCACCTTGGTAGAGCAAAGGTGCACATGTAGTTACTTAGTTCTGCTTTACTGTGCTGGGATTGTGTTGTGGAGTTAGTTTTTATTTTTCCTTCAACAATCAGTATCATCGTTAAATAATAGCCTCGTAGTATTAGTACATGGTCAGTGGCCTCATGACAGTAAAGACAACGAGAAAGTGACAGAGTGAAAATACTTTAAAAACTGTCTTGTTACTTTCTTCAAATTTAGGATGGACAAAAGCCAATACATGTAAAAGAAACAGAGAAATAAGGAACGTTACCTGCTGCAGAAGCCGCATTGCCATGTTGGGTTTATAGTGTCCGAAGGGAGCAATTTAGGCTGAATTTTGGTGAATATTTGACTGAATGTTTTTTTAGGAGAATTACCAGATGTATCTGGAAACACAGAGTAGACGTAAACAAGAGCAAAACCTAGACGGTGAAAACCTCCACCATGTGCCAAGTATCCTCTTTGTCAGATATTGGCAGTTATCTGGATCATGGTACTAATGACCATTCACACTTAAAAGGCTCGGAAGAAATGTCTTTATACATTAGGCTGACATTACGCTGTCATTATTATGACCTGTCATTAGCAGGAATAAGGTGTCATGAATGCCGTCATTAACCTCTTAAGCCCCAGCCACTTTTTCTCTGAAAATCACATACCCATAACAAATAATGTTTTTCTAAGCTTCTACATGACCTACATGGCAAATTTGAGTTCAGATCGAAGTAGGACTATTAGTGGTTACAGATGATGTGAAATTTTGAAAAATATAATTCTGAGTGACAATAAATCATGTTTTAAATACAGAAATCTGAAATCTGCCCAAAAAAAAAACTCGAGATTTACATCAAACATAAAGCCAGTTCTCATTAACGAAGGCTATAAAATCAGAAATAATTGTTTGGTGGTAATAATAAACATTAGCTCAAAGTATTGCGGTCTTTTGTTCTGACTTTTGGTTGGCTACAGTTTTAGCTGAGTTTGAGGATTACGGAGAGGTATAGAATGTGTGATTTCATTCATTTAGAGTTGTGAGAGTCGGAAGCTGGAGCTGCCCCCGCCGGCGGGTCCATCGGGGCTAGAGCGTTGTTTGTTACCCTAACCCCTAACCCCTAACTAACCCTAACCCTACCTAACCCCACTAGATCCCTCTACTTATCCCAAAATGCCAAACTAGCTCCAAAGGTGTCATAATTACGCAAACAACACTTAATGACAGCCTTCATAACACCTTAGTTCATGCTAATGACAGATGATGACAGTGAAATGTCAATCTTATATATAAAACTTCAAGTAAAGCGTTACCAAAATTGCTATCTTCATTAATAACAATAAAGTTGGTCCAAATGTATGTCCGAAACTATTTTTTAGAAAAATCGTGATGAAATGCGCAATCCAAATCTGATCTGGATTATACTTTTTGTGGTATTTGAGGAACCAACCTGACATAACTAGTTCATAAAGATCAGTCATTACAAAATGAGATGCAAACTTTTGAAATTTTGACGATGAGAGATTGCTTTGATCCATGAATAAATAACATCCCCTGGTTCAGACTCAAAATGTACCAAAAGAAACATTCATCACCTTCCTTTTTAATGCTTACAAAAGCCATTATGTTCAGTTTATTTCCAAAGGCAGAACCCTGCAGCAGATGTGCCCTAACCCCTGGCCTTTCTAAAATAGCTTTTATAAATGAATTTAATTTAGTGTCTCCCTGCAGCTCAACGTCTCCCAGTGTGTCTGAGCAACTCTTTGCAAAGATGTCACAAGGTCTGCGTGCTCACCGGTATGCCGATTAAGTTATTAGCATTGGTAATGAATACTATATCTGCAGACTTGGGGCCACAAAAAAATTACCTTTCATTCCTTTGCTGAGCAGGGAGAAGATAAATACCGAGGAGAGTCAGTCAGTGTTTGTAATAGAATAATAAATTACATTAGTAAATGTCCTGAAAGCTGTGTCAATGTCTAGTTCTGGAGAAAAAAATACATTTTTAAAAAGGAAACCTGAAAAAAGCAACTCTATTTCCCTAAAGTCTATATAGGATCTTCTTTAAAATCACATGATTTTGTAGACGTATGCGTAGAAGCGTGTGATACGGTGACAGGAAGAAATGAGAACTTGGCCACAGAGCATGACCTCGTATTTATTCAGTCGCTCATTTATCTCGAGGTGTGACGAGGTCGACCTCCTCTCCTGTCTCTGTTATACCAAACTAAGTTTGAATAATTGTTTAAAAAAAATATCTGTACAATGATGGAGTTGGATGGATTTTTACATTTTTTTAAATCATTTAACCAGGTTGAGGTCCTCGTTGATGAACAGCTGAAATAACAATCTTTTATTAGGGATGGGACAATAGAGTTCATGATACAATACTATACCCCAGTGTTCCCCAACCAGGGGTATGCGCACCCCTAAGGGTACATGAGCACATTGCAGAAGGTACGTGGAAAAATTAAGAATTTATTTCCAAGATAATAAAAAAATATTCTCAGTCATTTCATAGATCGGGAGGAAAAAAAGAGTGAGTTCTCCAATGATGGGAAAGTCCTTGGTCTTTTTATCCATCCACATCTCTTCAATTCAAGGTAAAGTCCCATGAGGACAAAGAAATCGACAACAATCCAATCACACACCCACATACCTGCATCCTTTAAGTCTTTGCACATGCTTGAGTGGGTTTTCCTTGTCTAAAATGTTCCTCCATTATACTTTACATCTCTGAGATTTTTTCAGTAATGCATGTGACTTTGAAACATAGCAAATGCAGATTTCATAAATCAGTATAAGTAATTAAAAAGGTAAATATCATAAATATGAGAGCTAAACATGTACATCTGTAGCTTTTATGTAAGTGTTCATAGGTTCTTCATCACAGTCCTGCTGATGTGTATGGATGGATGTTACCTGGACGCATCAAGGACAGTCTCAACAAGCTAAACAAGTGTGGCAGTTTCTTATAAGTTACTCTGGTGATTAAATCGATTATAATGACACAAATCAAGTAATCAGATCTGAAATTTACCCCAATTGATGGAGAACAAGGTTGATTAAGAAACCGCAGACCTCCACAGAGCAGAGAATCTGATTAAGTCCCTTCCAAACGCAATAAGTCCATTGTTAATGAAAATGAATGTAACCTGCCTCCACGCACCGTCTCCACTGGGAGTAAGAATGCACAGTTAATGACTGTGTTTTAAGGTAGACGTATAACTCCATGTTCAGTAAGGTGTTCATATGGCCCTGTTCTGCATTTCTGACAAAGGGAGGAAATCAGTGCATGAGTCGTGAAGCTGTGTCAGAATCCATCAAAGATCTGACAGGTCTGGCTCTGAGCTGCTGATCTAATGAGATTCTTCCAGAAAGGTGAACTGCAGCTGAGGCTAGATGTGCTCATGTGCTCATGCATGGCTCTGACTGACGGGGGGTTGTCAGATGGTTGACGGCACGCTTTCCACTCACAGGTCAATGACATCACAGCATCAGTAAGTCAGAAAAGGTTTAGTGTTTGAACGTTATCCGTTATAGAGCCTGAATGTTACAGATGTTATGTATCGGCCCATATATGAAATAAGAACATCGATATACACAGGATGTATACTGTACAAACATGAACACAGATAATATGTTTGAAATGTCATACTAGCGTACTACTCATACTAAGTGTGACGTCAAGATTGGTGTGGAGTGTGTTTACATTAGATTGTATGAAAAGATTGAGTATGCGAGAAATACCCAGGTGTATACTACATCGAGACTTCTTTTTTCACCTTGTCGAAGTTCTTTTCGCAACTGCAATTCATGTTTTTTTTATAGCAATTAAATAAATTACATTATTTTATTGCAGGATTGTGACCTTCACCATCCCTCCCTAAGGAAGGGTAAGAAACTTAATTAAAGGGATGATATAAAAAAAGAGGGCAGTGTTACACCGAGGTGAGGGGGAAGGGAACAGGGAAGAGGGAGTCAGGGTAGGACAATGACAAGGGTGGGGGAAGAGTCGACTGTTTTAAGGTGAGAGTGCATTGTGGTGTTACAGTTGTGCAGACAGTTTTGAAGTATGCACGGTGGGACCGGCTTCAAGCTAAAAGTCAAACATCCCCTTTTCAAAACAGAAGAATGTCTTCTTGTCTTCCATGAGTTTTTAACGCTTTTGTAAATGGGGCTCTCGTTTTGAGGGTAAACAGACGTTTTGTCAGTAGCACAATGGAGGGTTTCCGAAAATCTCCGAAACGTTGGAATTAAATGTGTTTCCGTGAGATTTATGGGTCAAATGAGCACATGTTGATATTCTACTGGCGAATCAATGGAGATATTTAGCCTCAGTGTGCTTCAGGTTTTTGTCGTAGATTCGAAATGCATCTTGGGAACTTGGAAGTAAACTTCAGTGGGAACGGTCATCATTCTAATCATACTAATAGGGATGTAACGATTCACTCAACTCCCGATACGATTCGATTCACGATACTGGGTTCACGATGCGATTTTCTCACGATTTATTTTACAAAATGGGACTGTTGACAAATGACTGAAAAATATTTCTTTATTTTTTTGGGGAAAATTCTATACTATTTTCCTTTTATTTTTCATTGTCAAAAGAATCCCTTGATAAACTATTCAAAATGATGCAATTTAACTAAAAATAAATCTTGAATGAAATAAATAAAGGAATAATACAAATGAAGAAGAAGCCTATTAATTTAAATTCTGGCTCTATAATAAACAATTCAAAACTGCATAATAGTTCTTTTTCTTTTTAAAAGTGCAACTGAAAATGTATTTTGTGCCTTAACAATTGGACTTTTAAAAAAACAAAAAAAAAAAACAGTCATTTTACTGTATTTACGTCAGATATTTGTTTAGACCAGCAGAGGGCGCTGGTAACCCAGTGGTCGGTTGGCATGCAGTTATTCCACCAGTGAAGAAGAGAAGCTATGCTAGCAGACAGAGCTAATAGAAAAATGTGACTTTTACAGATATTCACGTAATATTACAGATATTCTTTCAGTGCTAAAGGAGTAAAGAATCATTTATGAGCATGTTTAACAGTAAATGGCGGCCAGAAAGAAAATAGTAGCAGATTCCGCCCGTCACGTCCGCTTCTGGAAGGATTAATATATATAAAAAAAGTACTGCGATTCAATTTTCAGAGCATCGATGTGAACCGTGGTACCTATGAATCGATTTTTAACTGCCTTACGATTAATCGTTACATCCCTACATACTAATAGTAAATAATAGACAGTATATACTTTGAGTGTGTAGTGTATAGTGCGGAGTGAGCCAATTCCAACACAGCCAAAGACGCAAAACTAATTAAAATTAAAATAATGAACTTTCATTAGTAACACTGTCAACACAAGGACTATAAAGACACTGATAAAATAAGAAAAGGCAAACTTGTGTAAATTTATTTCAGGAATACAATGTTAAAAAAAAATAAAGTTGCTCAAATTGCAAAACAATAAACGTGAATAAATCCCAAAAAGTTTAAATGTAACTAAACAATGAACTCGTGGACTACTGCTGATTCAAAAAGGGAAGCTTATAATGCAAGAAAGCACATGATCGCCACGCAACATAATAGTAAATATTAAAGTTAAATATGAATTTATCATTTGGGCTTTTGACTGATGCTGATGATTAATTGGTGATTGCTGAAATCTGCCCGATTATTTGGTCGAGCTACAGTAGACGTCGAGCTGCTGAAATCCTAATTTCGACATGAAACCATTTTTTAATATTAACAAATTAAATTAGAAGTTCATTTCTGTGTCATATTTGTAACTTATGACAGTAAGTTGGCTAGCCCTTAAGGGAATCTGCAGCATCATCACCAAATAACTGTATGAATGAAAAGAGCAGCCCCTCGAGTCTCTGTAATTACATAGTTTGTCTGCAATCCATTTACTGTGTAATAGCTTCAACCAAATGGGTTTCACACATCTTTGTTCACAGTTCAAAAGGTCATCTACAGGGGGAAATAACACAAAATAAGCCTTCTAACTTTTTTTTTTT
Organism: Gouania willdenowi; assembly: GCF_900634775.1. Lineage (NCBI taxonomy): Eukaryota > Metazoa > Chordata > Actinopteri > Blenniiformes > Gobiesocidae > Gouania > Gouania willdenowi. Next base: position 14,799,861 of record NC_041062.1, read on the forward strand.
TTTTTTTTTTTTTACTGAAAATTGTTTCGTCATGGTAATGATATTCTGAGAAGCAATTTAATCTGCCTGGTTCTTGTCTATGGTAAATTAAAGCGTAGCCAGCCTTATCAAGTGAGTCTCAGACAAAAGGACTCACTGTGAATACTGATGAGACAGAAATTGGTGCAATTTCCCTCGCAAAAGTGAAGAACAGTCAGCTATTTTCAGTTATTCTATTAGACTAGATTAGCTTTTATATGCATGGGTCTCCATCCTCTTCTCAAATGGGGGTACGTGATCAGTACAGATCATTTTTCTGCCATGCTAACTGGAGACAATTAAATATAACATATGGCCTATCATCTAACTGCCGAAAACTAAATTGGGTTTATAGTTCCAGTTTAATTTTTTTGGAAGATTTTCAATGCGGTTAGATTTTGATTTTGCTCTTTTAGTCTAACAGATTTATATTTTTATTATCTTTATTTTTTTGGTTGTTTATTTCTCTGGTTTAAATCCATAATACTGTTTGAATCTAAAAGTGAGGGTTGGCGAGAAGCGCAGTATTACTGCTACATGAAACTCTATTAATGTCGGGTGGACACATACCATGTCTGAAATAGGACATAAATTTACTCATGTTTGAACTAAATTCTTAAATGTTTCCAAGTATGTTCAAATACCAGTCTGGGTACACGTACCCCTGGTTGGAAACCACTGCAATACAGCCTTATGGTACCAAACCATGCACTGGACCACTGTGTAAAACATTTTTTTTAAAGCTGAACATATCAAAGTGTGTCAATATTGTTTTATGATAAACTCAGAGGGGTTCATATGCTGTGCGTAAGCCACTTTATTATGAAGGCGAAACATACAAGCTGCTCGTGTCCTCACCGATAATTACGTAGCTCGCTAGGTTGAACTGGTGAGAGAAAAGAAAGGAAATCACATTTTTAAATGGGAAGTGATCACTTGACCCCATTGAATGCAATGAAATACAGTATATTTGTTCCTTACAGACTCGCCTTCATTTCTGCTTTGACGTTAAGTTTAATGCGCTTCACATTCTTGCCCTGACCCTGGGTGATGGCGATGGTGATGATAGCTCTTAAGCTAAATATACAGGAGGCTAATATTCTCACGATATATATTAACCAAGTGTATTTTTCTATATTATTAGGAAATAGCAATTGTACAGCAATGTGTTTTTATTTTATTTTTTACAAGATAAGGTGTGAAAATGAATTTTATTCCAGGTTGGTTGATAGGGGGTAAATATTGGGACTTTACTGGTAATTTAGCCATAAACAATCCCTAACGGTGAACAAAAACCAACACTACAATCTGCTCTGTAATCACAGATGGTCTGCTCCCTCACTAACAGGGGACTAATGGTATCCCCTCAAGATAGAGCTGTGTTTCTCAAATAGGGGTACGATGGCACTATGGGGGGTGCTTGAGAGAGAGAGAGAAAGCGGAAAATTAACAAATGAAAGCCTTAATATTTATATATATTAAAAATATGTGCTTATAATGTTAATTCATAGTTAAAATTGACACTTAGATGAAAATGATAAAAACTATAGAAATGAATCTATTACAAAATGGGATTCTTCAAAATGTGTGTTGTCACTCGTTCATTCCATACTTGTTTTTTTCATAATATTCCGAGCAAAATGTTGTAGTTGGACAAAGGCGGCACTTGTACCAAAAAAGTTTGGGAGCCACTGAAGAGGATTCTGTCAATTTACAATCTATATAATGTGATGAAACAATAAAAAGATGAACACGTATACAATATTTCTCATATAAAAAAATGAAAAAAAAAAAACTTCACTTTACTTTAACGGAGTATCGATCAACCGTCCACCACTGCATTAACCGCTCAGCCAGGGGTTATTGATCACTATTTCATAGCCACAAATTACAACTTTGTGCGCACATTATTCTTCTTTTGTGTTTCGTCAACACAAAGCAGCCTTTCTTGGCCACAATTTAATAGTTTTTCAAGTTATTTCTGAACAAATGAATCAATGAAATAATGATTTTTCTTTTAGTCGTATGTGATTACGCTGCTTAGCGTGTAGTAGGTTTTTCTGCAGGGCTGCCACAGTGAAAAATATAGCTCCTGCTGTTTGCTTAAGTCTTATCGATCCTCATCTAAAACTGGTGGTTAAATAATGCAGAGCTCATTGATTGGAGCTACTTTCAATTGATTGGGAGTGAGTGAGGTAAACCATATATCAAAACCATTGATGCGGGAGCTCTTTTGTTTTGAAACATGAAGTGTTTCTATTTGAATAGAGAAGAGGTCAATTCCCAATATGTCCCCAAACCAAACCAGGCACGATCAGCTCTATACCCGCTGTAAATCAGCACGGTAAGTGTTGTGTAAGAAATAAGACATGGGGCAGATGTGTAAGCAGCTTCTGTAACGTTTTGGAACCAAAATAACTGGTAAACAAAATCCACCTGAACTTTGGAAATCAATCTTATATACCATTGAAAATCCCTTTTTTTTTTATTTCCCTTCAAAATGTCACATTTGTAATGAAATGCATCTGTAGGATTAGCAGCCAGGGTTGGGGTAAATTACATTTTCCAATTACAATTAAATCTTTAACTGTCCATGTTCAGTTACAACTAAATTATGATTACAGTGACCAGCATTTTTTCCAATTGCATTTATTATTTTTCCACTGAAGTTCAATTACAATTATGTTTTCAATTACTAATTACTGAACATTTAATACATAACCCCATAAAATGTAACCTTCCTCTTGTGTTAGCTTTCTGTTAGCATCTCTAATGATAACCGGTTGGTTTTGACCCAGGTCTTAAATCAGCTGTAAAATACACTAAAATAATAATAATAATAATAATAATAATAATAATAATAATAATAATAATAATAATGTTTTTCATCTCTTTGTTACCTTGTCAGGCTTCTTTATCTATAAAAATACTGGCATTAATATTTTTCTTGTGGGCGCCTGAGGCTTTTCTGTCAATATACCCCCTCAATTTCATTTTTTTAAAAAAAATTTTTTAAAGATAAAATGATACGAGAACTCACAGGTAGTGGGATGTGACACATATTTTAACTACATATGTGTAAGTCTGGGCGCACAGTGGCTTAGTGGTTAGCACGTCCGCCTCACAGCAAGAAGGTTCTGGGTTCAAGCCCTGGGGTGGACTTGGGTCCTTTCTGTGTGGAGTTTGCATGTTCTCCCTGTGCTGCGTGGGTTTCCTCCGGGTACTCCGGCTTCCTCCCACAATCCAAAAACATGACTGTAAGGTTGATGGGAGTCTCTAAATTGCCCATAGGAGTGAATGAGAGAGTGAATGGTTGTCTGTTGTCTGTCTGTGTTGCCCTGTGATGGACTGGCGCCCTGTCCAGGGTGTACCCCCGCCCAGCGCCCCATGAGAGCCGGAGATTGGCACCGGCAGACCCCCGCGACCCTGATAAACGGGAATAAGCGGGTATGAAAATGGATGGATGGATGTGTAAGTCTGTAGTTCAACTCTAACAAGGTTCCCCAGTTTTGCGTTATAATGAAATAGTTACTATTACAAAGTCAATTATCTGAACTCAATTACAATTCAGTTATGATCACAACAGCAACAGATGTTTTAAATTACAGTTTCAATTATAATTATGCCATAATTGTAATTCATTGTCATTTACACAATTACTATCATAATTGACCCCAACCCTATTAGTAGCATAGCTGAGGATGTTGGTTTACTCACAATGTAATGGTAACACTGAGGTTATTTTTTGGAAACACTTCTCAACATCTATTCAAGTAAAATGAATAGTGCCAGATCTGTCTCCATCAGACAGTAACTTTTCACAGAGCCAGTGGAGGGCAGAGAGAGGTCTCAAAGGTCAGGGTGTAGAAAAAGGAAAGAGAAAAAGCTCAGACAGGAGACAGAAAGCAAAGGGTTGCCAGTATGTCACTCAGTTCTTTCATAACTCTATACGTACGTTCTAAAGGCTGGGATACACTTTTTTCCATCGTTGCACTCAGCTCCGGCTCAAACTGTGCGACTCAGACGCAGAGCCCGGATGTGCGCAGCTCACGATGCGTATTCTCACACTGTACGGACCGACACTCTGACACGATCTGACTGCTCACGCTGTACATTCATACACGACACGTCGGGGTCTTGTTTCCGGAAATGCAACGTACAAATTAGAAGAAGAAGAAGAAGAAGAAGAACACTGAAGTGTCACCATTAAAACACACAGAGAAGAAAAACCCAGAAGTAGGGAGACACTCGCAAATCTCAGCAAAAAGAGCTTTAAAAAAGAAAAGACAGCAACGTGATGGACCAGGAGTGGGCACGACAGTCCGTCAATTTTACAGCGGTCCTACGATGTGAGCGTTTACGGTCCGTGGCACTGCTTCAACTGTGCAATACCCTCACGAGGAGCGACTGGATTTCAAACATGTTTGAAATCCTCACAAAGAAGAAAAAAATAAAAATCCTTACGACCTACTATTGCTGATCGGGAACTGGTCGTGAGGTGTTAATCGCTTCTCGTGACCCCATGTATACTACACGATGCACGACACGCGATCTAGCAGAGACTCGCTCGATCCCACAAAATAGTCGCACGAGTCAAAAATTGGCTCGTATTTCTAAAGAAAATGCTGGATTTTTACATTTCACTGTTTTAGTTCATGTTCAGCAAACTAATCCGTGTAGCTTTCATTCTTTGGTTATTTTGTTTCAAAACCAAATTGAAAAAACAGATTCTTTTTTTTGGTTTTATTCATTTAAAACCAGAAACAGAAAAACAGAAAAACCAAACAAGTAGCGTTTTAAAATTAAATCTGGTTCTGTTTGCGTGATATTTGGATATTTACGGGAAAACTATAGGACGAGAGCTTCACGTGTTTTAATCTGTTAGAAATTCTAACATCTATTGTTCCTCGCACCAGTTGATAGTCAGTCACCAGTTTGTTTGGATACCATTTGGACCGTAACACCGCGAAACAAAACATAAACGTGAGCAGCTCTTTACGAGCAAAAACATCCACAAAACTGCTGAAATAAATCCTAAACAGTCCTATTGTATGAGGAGAACTGGTCCAGGACCTGGAAAACGAGGTGCAGCAAACTTCATTTCTCGTTCTATTGTCCCCGTAAATATCACACAAACAGAACAAGTTTTTTTTAAAAAAGAATAAAAAATACTGCTTATCTGGTTTTTGGTTTTTCTGTTTATTTGTTATTTTGATATGGTTTCAAAATGGAATAAACAAAGAACGAAGGGTACAGTCTAAAAATGTACTTAAGAACACACAATTAAAACCACCTCTATACAAAAAATGGCTGGTAAAAACAAAACTTAACCTTGGGAGAAAAAATGAGTTTAGCAGATGATTTACTTGCTGTAAAAAATACTTCCTGCCAATAAATCCTATTTTGTTGGAAAGATGCTATATAATTTCCCAAGAAGACAAACTATCATTGTCGTTATTTAGGAGAGGGACAAGTGACTCGTCAGTTGTGGGTTTTCCAGCCTCGAGAGCCTCGAGGCAATTTATTTTCCCCTCTCAAAAAGGCAAATGAGAGAATATTTTAAATGGTCATTTTAATTGGTCATTGTGTTACTTGACTATTGTTTGATTGTTTTAAAGAAAGTAAGTTTTGAGGCCTGGGGCTCCTTGGATCCCGTTGTTTCGGCGGCGTTTGGGTTCAAACATTGGTCATGGATGCACTGGCATGCCTTGATCTGTGGGACAAACTCATACTGGGCTTAACCTTAGACACGTTGATCCCAAATACCAGTTTTAGGTATAACCACTCACTCCTTCCCTCTGTTCACGGCCACCACTATTAAACTTAAGCTGGGTGCTGTGCTTCAATTTCTCCACACGTGTCACCAGACTGGCTGATCTGATTACACAAAACGATAAGCACATTATGCACAACTATAACATCACATCTCATTCTCACTTTAAAACAGTCAACTCTTCCCCACACCTTCCATTTCCTACCCTGACTCCCTCTTCCCTGTTCTCTTCCCCTTTTCTTAGATGTAACACTGCCCATTTTCCTACCCTGACTCTCTCTTCCCTGTTCCCTTCCCCCTCACCTAGGTGTAACACTGCCCTTTATTTTTATATTTTCCAATTAATAAAGTGTTTCTTACCATTCCTTAGGTGATTATCACAATTATGCAATAAAATAAATTCATTTATTTAATTTCAGTGACAAAACATGCATTGCTGTCTTAAAAAGATGGTCTGCACATGCTGTCGAAGGTCAACACTACAATAAATAAATAATGAAAAAAATAAAACAATATTATGGTTTTTATCCATGCCCTTTGTTTCTCTACAACAGTGTTGTGTGTGGACAACCGAGTGTTAGCAATTATTGTCAAATAATGTAGAAGTAGAAGACTTTAACTACCACTTTCCATTCCAGTCCTGTAAAACCATAGGATATTATTTATGTTCATCATATGTCTGTTTGCATTTACATCAAGTAGAAACCACAAGGATGTGGCTATTCTCCACTAGTATCTATAAATTGTTAATAGTTAGACAAAAAAGAAAACTTGGCTGTTCTAATGGAGAACCAGGCGACTGGGCTTCAATACACACACCCACCCACACATGATTGAATTCAGTTGCAAACATCTGGATCATCCAAGTTTGATTGTTTATTCAATTGAATGTGCATCAATCACCACTCCATCATTTATTAGAGCACACTGCCAAATGAGTGTGGGTGTTCAGATCCGATTTATATGTGTTGGTGGGACTGTAATTTGATAAGATCCATCTGAGCAAAGCTTGAAAATACAACTGGAAACAAAGGATTGTGTGTTGATCAGTGTGTGGTGGATGGCAATGTGTTGGAAAAGTCTGTCGAATACAAAATGTTGCTTTGTTTTTGACATAAATAACTGATTAATAGAATAACTGAGTCACATCTGATGCTTCAAAGTCGAGACAAATCTGTCCTGTTTTTTCTTTTAAAGTTGTGAGGATGGTTGGAGAAGCTGAGATATATTGGTGTCCCAGAAAATATGCAAATCCTCTAAATATATGCAAATTTTCTGGGACAAGGACAAGTCATCTTTCTCAAGCCTCTCTTTGAAGATTACCAAATTATCCCACACGGTATTTACTGGATGTGTTACTTAAGTAATCCAGTGGACGAAGATGAATTAATATGATGAATGCAGCAAATCGGGTTCATTTGGCAAAGTTTATGTGACTTGGGCTGCAATGTGTTGGTGTTTTATGAAGACGATAAAAGAAGGGAGGTGGAAGTCTTTGTAATGGACTGAAGGGCGAAGGCTAAAGCTGATTCAGAGCTCCTAGCTGCGTCAATGTGTGGAAAACTACAAAGAGCATAAACCTTGATCAACACCAGTATGTTAAGTCAGATAAGTCATATATAAACATAGCCGATAACCCTGACTTTCAATGCTTTACCTTGAGGTCCCTTTTTTTTCATCCTGTTCTTCAAATTCACACTTTAGCAGAAACGTCTTCCCCAAGCAGTGCGTCTCACTTATTAAAAGATCAATCAAATATTTATCAGACAAGCTCGCGTCTCACAAGAGAGTTGGACGCGCTCGTATATTTTCTGTCTTGTAGCGGTTTGACTTCAGCTGCAAATCATTTCATCTGCCTGACTGAAGTTCCACTAAAAGCCTCTCACAGTCCAGCATTCATCCCGTTCAACACAAAGACTACGATCTATTCAAAACAGCCTTTGTTCTTGAGGTGCATCAACCGGAGCAATTTTGCACATGGAAAAGAATTTGAAAAAGTCTTGGCGGGGAAACTCGGTTAGGTTGTTATGAAGGGGCGTAGTAATCACTCTGTAATGGAGTGACAGGGCTGGTAATAAGGAGTTCATGCATTGAGCTCTCACTCTGTACAGATGTTTAATCAGAATCACCCAGAGATGCCTGACCTGCTGAAGAAAAAAAAATACTACAATAACTTCTCCTGCTGGTTTATCCTCATACACTGGAATGCCCATTGTGACAGCTCATTATCACACACTAATCTCCTCTTTGCCAGATATTGGCAGTTTTCTAATTCAGTGATTGTGATCATGGCACCATGATCATTCACACTTAAAAGGCATGTAAGAAAATTATATATGTACTAAGCAATAATGATACAATAGGTCCAAATATATATAGAGACCCCCATTTTTTTCGAAAAATCGCATTGAAATGAGGAATCAAGTTGAGCAATTAGGGCCACTGGAAAATAAATAAATAAATAAATAAATACATACATACATAATACATACATACATGGGAGACCGTGGCTCAGGTGGTAGAGGGTCGTCTTCTGATCGCGAGGTTGGGGTTTCGATCCCAGTACCTGACTATGTGTCGAAGTGTCCTTGGGCAAGACACTGAACCCTAAGTTGCTCCCAGTGGTCGACTAGCGCCTTGCATGGCAGTCCTGTCCCACTGGTGTGTGAATGTGAGAGTGATTGGGTGAATGAGCTGATATGTAAAGCGCTTTGAGACTGCTTCAGTGTGGTGATAAAGCGCTATATAAAATCAAGTCCATTTACATGAATAAATAAATAAAACAAAGCCACCAAAGTTTTTTTTTTTCCGTTTTGATTTATTTTTTTTTATTTTTTATTTTTTTCAGTCTTGATTTTTTTTTTTTTTTTTTTTTTTTTTTCAGTTTATTTTATTTATTTATTTATTTTTCCAGTCCTGTTTTTTTTCTCCATTTGAAGAAGTAAAAATACTGGCCATAAACATATTACTTTGATTATGTTTTATATGATTTGTTTTGTAAATTCAAGCCAAAAACTGTCCCGATTACTGATAAAAATATTGCTTCACATTTTCTCTTTAACCCTTGAGCCCATTTGCAATACAGTATATAATACTTTTATGATGCAGTGACTGATAAGAGCTACATTTATTCATATACATCGATGAAGCAGTTTAGGAGGCCTTTTTGTAATGTTTATTACTATTTAGCACAACAATAAAAGGAACAGAAAGAGTTAAAATTGCAATGCGATTATGCGACATGTGTGCAGTCTTCCCATTGAATGTTAAAGGACCTTGAAATAGTCCACTTCTCAGATGGAGAATTCCTTTCTATAGAGCTATTAAAGCAAACTCTCACACTCCCCTCAGTGGAATTTCGCTGAAAGGCCACTGCACTCATAATCACTTGAATTGATCCAATGTAACATGCCGAGCAAGCAAAAAAAAGAAAAGCAAAGCAATTGGGATTCAGCAGGAAAACTTTCAGCGCTATTTACCCGCGTTGCCTAGAGTGTGCCTGCAGGCGCACACAGATGCCATCACCAAGAAATGATGCCTCATGGTGATTAAAGGGAAACATTTTTGAGTCTGGTTGATATTCTCATTACCATACAGACAGTTTCTGCTGAATAAAACATTATGCGCTTTTTTCAAACTTTCAGTCAGGAACCCTTTAAAAGTTACCTTTGTGTCATCCGTGAACTACGCAGATGTATCGTCAAGTTACAGCGGACCGTTCCATTGTCTCCCACTCTACTTTGCTAGAGCTCTCTTATGTTGAAAAGAGCTGAACTCTTTACAGTTGAGTGCAAAAACCTACACATAGATATTAGTCATGGATGTTCATGGATTTATCCATGTCAAGGGATATAGGAATTATAGGTAATTGCTGGACTCACAAGACCGTCCAGCTCTGGAAGCTAATGGCAGAGCAAGGGAGCGACTCTTTGGTGCTTATTGACTATGCATGAGCATCTGGTCACGATGGATGCAGATCTGATTGCTGCGCTACTCTTAAGAGCGTGTCCCTGTATTTGCCCTTTGGTGAAATGAAAACGATACAGAAAGAATAGCAAAATTTCTCCAAAAAAAAAAAAAAAACAGAAGACAACTACATCAATATACAAAACAATAACAAAAATACACAAAATATACAACATTTTGAATCTTTACTGTATACAAAATGGTCATTTTTCTAAACACTGACATCTCCTGTCTATGGTTATTATCACAGTATTTATTGTTTAATAAAACATTGGATTGTGCAAGACACTTTATTTGATCTGAAAAGATGGTTTCCTGGGACATAAACGATAGCCTGCACTGACCAGTATCAGCTAACCTCATCAAAGGGAAATAACTCCAATCAATCACAGCAGACGTGTTCCCTGTTTATTGTTGGTTCTGACCAAATGGTCTGGTAAGGATTTCTGACCTGCCTCATAATAATAATAATAATTATTATTATTATTATTATTAATAATAATAATACATAAATTTTCTCTGGAAGTCTTACAATAAACTTCTCTTAAAGGTCTGGTAGAGAGGGGTTCGGTTAAAGCTGTAATGCTTCATCAATCCATAATATACACTAAGCTGTAATTTACATTGCAGTTCTTTCAGGCACTCCCTGGTTCAGTTGAATGAGTTTTACTTTAAAATGCTATTTGAAGCGTGAAATTGGCTCATGCTTACCAACATTAGGCTTTGTTTCCTGATTCTTCACAAATACAACAAGCATGTCTGCGTAGGAAGTGCAAATGAATGCCAATTAGACTAATCCACTTCAGTATACACAATTTAATAACCAAGGAGGGACAAAAGCAGAAATTTTCTTACATTAAGATCCATCATTTTACAGTATTATGTCAGGTTGAAGGATGAACTGTGTTTGGTTCTCCACCCAATCATTTATCTCCGTTCATTCTATCCTAAGCTGGACAGAGGTCATTATGAACTGTCAGGGAGTCACATAATCAAGATGTTCTTTGCATTATGAATAATTATTATTGTTATTACATAGCTGTGTATGAATGATCAGCTTGGTAGCCATGCATACAAAGTGAAAAAGTTAATGAGCTAAAGCTGCAGCCAGAGATGGGGAATTACAAAGTTTGTCATTTCTTTTCTTAGAGTTGAACACCATCCAATTATTACTTTAATGTTAAAGTTAACATTAAAGTTATGATTTGTTTTAGCCCAGAATCCCCTCCTCCTAATTATACCCTGGCTTTTCTGCATTTCTGCCCCTGACTTGTTCAACAGCATCATTTACCATCTGTGCCTGGATATGTAATCAATGACACATTGGAAATGTTATATAGTGGGGCCACACCAGAAGTCACAGAGAATGCTTGGTCTAATTTTGAGTGGCTCCGAAAGTAAATGCACAAAGTTACAGAAAAAATACAAAAAAAGAATAAAAATGAACACAGTGACTCCAAAAGACACTACAAAAACTACACGATAATTTACAAAAAATACACAATAATATACAAAAAATCCACAATAATATACAAAAAAACAAAATGACAACAAATAATACACAAAATGACAAAAAAAAAACCCAACAAAACTACAGAGAAACACACAAAAGTATAACATAAAATAAACAAATTGACAAAAATATGCAGGGGGGTTGACTCCAAAACTACAGAAGCATATACAAAACAACAACAGTACACAGAAATGACTTGTAACACAAAATGACTCTAAAACAAAAATACACAACCTTTAATATTTTCTATAGTATTGCTCAAAACGGTTATTATTCTGAATGCTGTCAAGAATGTTATTAATGTGGCCCTTGGATCAGACAATCACCGTTTTGTGGTCCCCACTGTAATAAAAGTTGTCCATCTCTTGTTTAATGCATTTTGGGTGAAAAAAAAAAATCCAATTTTGTTTTTACTTTACTCACTTTTGCTTTTCTTTCACTGGCATGGAAATCTCATACTTCAAAGTTGCAAAGGACGCACATTGACAGACACCACCAGAGGAAAAAAGCTAAAATCCTGGCAGTGACTATGGAAATGTCACTTCAATGACGTGAAGTGACATGTGAATCCGCAACACCTCAGATATGCTTCAAATGGCATGTTAACAAGTGCTTAGCTAACCAAATTGATGGCTTTGTCACAACGCAATCAAGGAACGCAAAATGTACATTTGAGTATCCAACAGCAATCAGCAATGTCAGAGTCAACTGCCTGAGACTGGTACTGAATAAAGTCATCCATCCATTCATCCATCTTCAGACCCAAATTAGGGTCGCGGGGGTCTGCCGGTGCCTATCTCTGGCTCACACTGGGCGCCAGGCGGGGGTACACCCTGGACAGGGCGCCAGTCCATCACAGGACATGAATAAAGTCACCTCCTTTGAAATGGATCAACTAAAATCAAAATGGTCATGACGATGTGTTAACATTGATACAAACGTTTTATCATTTCTTTAATCAATAAAAGCTGAAAAGCAAATTGCAATCAGTCTTTTGTTTTAAAATCATTTATTATTCAGCAGTAGCAATATGAAGAATTATCTTACAATAATGCTGACAATTATACACAAAGCCCCTGATGTCAGCCTCCCTGTATATCCTATAATAATTGTCATACTGTCAAAAGAATTCCAAAAAAAATATCCGTGATTGTTGCTTAGCCCGTGCGCAATAGTCCAATGCAAATATTGCATCAAGAGGTACAAAAAGTTCAAATTGTCCAGTTGTGCACATCCAAAATTAGCTTTTAAATAAACAGACATTAACAAACACAGGTGATAAATAAACACGGTGTATAAGCTAAACTGAACACGTGATTAATCATGTCTTAAACTCATGTTATAGTGTAGAATCTTATCCCTTAAATTTGCACTTCATCCTTGATTTCACATTGAGAGGTAGACAAAAGTAGATTTAGCATTTTTAGTAATAAATAACTGATTTTACTCGCTAACAGCCTGCATGACATTAGCGCCACGAGTGTTCCTAATAAATCGTATAACATGCACATGGTGGTGATATACTTGAATGTGTGCAAGGACAGTACAAGGACAAAACACGATATAAGGTGGCAAGTGTCTGCTTTTATAGGAAAATAATAAATAAATAAATAAATGAAAGCACACAGTTGCTTTGTTGTATAGCTTGGTAGCACTAGCAAATATGGCGAGGGTGCATGGATGCCGCGTTATTCTCCTCTAACACTTTTTGGCAGCTAGCTTCATCTCTCATTTGTCCTTCAATTCTACCTTTTCAATACTGACCATTAGACATTTTTAGTCAAACTACTACAAGTAAAAGCAGGAGCCCAAATGTGAAGTTTAGCCTAGAATCCAATAAAATACTTGTCCTACTTCCTTAGGGCAATAATCATGCATTATTGATCCCAATAAGGTAAATAAAACAACTGCAGTTAAAGATGCCCTCCTTAACTTTAGGTTGACTACACATTGTTAGCTTGTTAGCTTGACCCTTAATACATTTAAACATGTCCATTACTTCCTTCTTCAGTTGCTCCTTTTACTGTTTTATTTGTGAAAGGCTAAGAAGACCTATATAGACAAAGCTAAACAAGACGGTCATGTTTTTTAGAGGTGGTTTAGCTAGTCTTATATTATTCCTGCCGCTTTGGTGCTTCTTTAACAGCAAAACAACACAGTTTTTTTTTTTTTGATGTAGCTCTATGAGCAGGTAGCCATAAAAGAGATTGGTACAGAAGTGTTTGCAGTAAGTAGGGGGCACAGATGGTGATCTATAAACTGACTCACAGTATGAACGGATGGATGGCTTACTGATGCTGCCCTTGTAGTTTTTTGGCAATGGACAACGTTGTCGAGCAACTTAATGGAAACTCCTTGATAAATCCTGAAGGAAAAAAAAACACTTGGAAATGATCACAGTTGTCATTATTAATATAGGGTGAGCAGATTTTTCAAAGTCAAAACCGGGACAGTAATTAAACCAAAGAAGACGACAGATCTTCAAAAGACAAACTATTTGCATACGCTTTTATTTGTAATAAAAAAAAATGGTCACATAAATGACTTTTCTTTTTTTCTCCCTTTAAGATGAAATGTATATTATTGCATTGGCTGAACCAAATTTGAACTGGCCATCAGTATTAAAAAAAAAGCAACATTTTAAGTTAACATCAAATTGTTTTGAATAATAAAAAAAACTTTTTTTATTTACTTTTTGGCATGTTGAGAACACATGAGAGGAAGCGAATGAGTAATATTGTCAATGCCCGCCACCAATCAGCATCGAGTTGCAAAGGATTAGAAGACTTTTGAGCTTTTTAATTGGTTTATATTGCAAGCGCTACTATGGCAACTGTTGTGATTGACAGCTCACAGTCCACAGAGATCAAGTTTTGAAGCGAAATGTGCTTTCAGAGTCTTTTCTATCAGCGGCAACAGACCAGAGGTCCATTTAAAAGTGACAAATGGGACTGAGCTTGTGCAAAACCGGGACAAATGAATGGTTTGGGGGAAATCGACAAAGACACGGGACGCAAGTCTGAAAACCGGGACTGTCCCAGGTAAATCAAGACGTCTGTTCACCCTATATTAATAAGCAATGCCCAGCAAGCCTGATAGTTTTTAAAGTGTTTCAGAGTTCTTAAGATACTTCTTGTAATCACCGATCAGCATTCATTCTGCGAAGTTTTGCGGGCAGATTGTCCTCCGGTCGACTGCTTGCTGACGGTATCTGAAACAGTGATGGGGTCGGGGCAGACGGGATACAAATGGCCGCCGGCAGTCTGTGTTTCTCCAACTCGCTCTCCTCAGGATCTCCATCTAAGGACAACAACTGAACCTGCTCCTCAGGCTGTCCTTGCCGCACAACTGGAACCGAGCTGGACCTCAGCCTTTGAATGCTAAGTGGTAAGTCACCTGTGCTGGAAGCCTTACCACCAGGTAAGGAGGGGGCGGTCTTCAACGCCTTCCTGAAGTGCTCTTCCTTAGTCGAGCTCATGCGCTGGAGTTTGGAAGGCAAGCGGGAGATTTGGTCTTCCATGTGGTCTACGCAGTCGGCCGAGAGGAGCCTTTCTCTGCGGATGTTGCGAGCACCGTTCCCCAGCGGTGGGGACGAGGGAGTGAGTGCAACAGGTAAAGGGTTGGGCGAAGTCAGGGAGGACTCCTCCTCCTGCTCTTTGACACTGTAGGGGGGTGTAGGAACCTCAAAGGTGTTGTGGAACTGAGAGTAATCCACTCTGAAGAATCCTTCCTCCAGTGACATGACTGGGAGGAAACGATGGCCCCACAACACTTCGTCCTCAGTATAGGACGTCCTTGCCTGGCATGTCATACCTGAAAAAAAAAGACAAAGAACAGATTACCCTTCAACGGCAAAAAAAAAGAGACTTAAGACTTGTCTTGGTGAGGTTTTTGATTATGAAATGAAAAGTGCTTGAGGTGGGGATGGGGAAAGGAAGAACGGAGCTTATAACAATGCACTTCAAAACTACAACTGCTGTGTGCCAATGGCAAAATAACCCCCATCAAATGAGTACGAAGAATGGGAATAGTTACAAGCTACTGTTAACAGTGGGAACAAATTGCATTCAAGGAAAGAAAAGTGCGTGATCCATACCAGTAGTTTCAACGATGCCCTCTAAAATAACAACAATCTCAAACTGCTCGTTCATGAGCGAGCGCTGTGACAGATCGAAGAACGGGCTGTTGGTGTTGATCTCATGGCAGATGGTGAGAGGCGATACCAAGAAAAGCTGGTCTGCCCCCGTACCAAAGCCTACGTCCAGCTCGCACTGGTCCAAGGGCAGAAACTCTCCCTCTGGGGTCTGTCGAGACTAGAAACACAAAAGCAAAAACTGTAAAATACTTTGTTTCTATTTGTGAGTATTTACAAGGGTAATGAGCAGTGCAAACCAATTGTTAAAATATGTTTACATGATTAGATGGTATTTGCCTGATTGGTCTTTTCTTTAAAAATGTCTGACAAAAGATTTTTTTATTTTGTTTTTTTTTCCATGATTAAAAAATATGAACCGATAGAACGAGGTGAAGAGATTTTCACACACAATCCAACTGGAGAACACATGGTGCACCATGCTCTAAATTAAGAGATTAAGACATTTTTTTTAATCTAATCAAGTTGAAAAGGTCATACCCAGAGTAGGTGTTTTCACAGTTATTGTCAAATAAAAGCTTGGTTATTTGTACTGAAAAACTCCTTTTTGTTCCCCCTTTCCTAAAATACTGTATTGTATCCTTAACTCGATGAATCATCCCACCCCCATGTTTTACATAAAAGAGCTGTTTTCTTCATTAGAATCTGTCTGCTGAGCTAAAAAGGTACATTGATGTCAATGAGTGGCAGATCAAGAGCAGAGTGGGCAGGGACCGTCCTCAAAGTGCAACACTGAAAGGAAATTTCTAAAAAAAAAAACAACATCCATCCATCCATCCATTTTCAGACCCACTTGTTCCTGTTTTTCAGGGTCGTGGGGGTCTGCCGGTGCCTATCTCTGGCTCCCACTGGGCACCAGGCGGGGGTACACCCTGGACAGGGCGCCAGTCTATCGCAGAACAGCAACATTACTGTCCTTTATGATGTTGCTCTGGAAATCGTGTGAAATGTTATATTCAGCTGAATAGGAATGAATGCTTTGGAGGAATGTTCAACAATATGTATTTATAAAGTATCATCAGTACTGTCATTAATTAGCAATAACCTGTTTAGAAAAATACTCTAGTTACATGAAAACCACAGACAGACAGTCTTTACTATGTCTCTCTCCAACTACTACAGCAAAAATATTAAGAACAAAAATTTCTCTGATTTACGCTGCGCTGCCCAAAAAATACAGTCTTCTGATTGTTGTTGGTTGTACTAATTCTTGGCTCTAGTTTGTTGCCAGGCAACCATCAGTGACTTGATGAAGTTCTTAGCTACTGGCTCAGACGTCATTTTCCCCACTCAGTGACCTTGTCCTCGAACTACAGTCCAGAAATCATTTACCGGTACTATCAATGCCAAATTACTTCTAAATTCAAAATACTGCAGATCTTGTGTGGGTCACTGATGAGGACTTGTGGCCACTTTCCAAGGCCTTTTAAATTCAGATCTTTTCCATACATCCCAAGGGACCTCAGTGGCCATTTTCCAGGGCCCTACTGTTCCCGTAAGAATTTATCTTCTTTTTTTTTTTTCTTCTTATTCTTTAACTGCCACTTTACTTGGATTTTTGGGCCCTTCACTGGGGTGCAATATCATTAAATTTGGCAGGACGGTATAGTTTGGTGACAGAGTTAATGTCTTTTTTTGATGCAATGTCAGGACTCATTAGCACCACCTAGAGTTTGTAACTTTTCACTGGTTTGAACTAGCAAAAAACCAGTGAAAAAGAATCCTTTATTAAGTAGTGATTTACACAATAGGCCAATCAACTCCACACTATGAGGCTTCAAACTCAGAATAAGAAAGAATAAGTAGACATAATGTGTGGGGTTATACTGCCAATTTGAAGCGTTTTATTTTGCCTGCAAATTAAATAAATGTCATTCTTTATATAGCATTAACTTACATGCAGAGTCATCTCCATGGCCCTTTGAGCAAAGACCTGCTTGATCCACAGATGGCAAACAGACTGTCATTTGTATTCACAGTGACACTGTGGACAGAAGGGTGTGACATTTCACAGGAAGACGTCTGTGCCCACAGATCCCTGGCTCGCCTTCCAGAGTGAATGTGTCACCCATCGGGTGATGGACACTCCGTGAATGTGCAGACAGGAAGCCTATGTTAGAAATCAACAATCACTAGGTCTGAAACCTAGGCATTGTTTTTTACAAAATCCCAATGGACAAAAATCCTAGTCTCATGTATAGGTATAAAAAAAAAAAAAGAATGATATTTAATGACAATCATGGGTTATTGATTCGGCATTTGGTGCATTTAGTCCATTAGAAAAGTGGTCTGAACCTGATTTTTTTCATTTTATTTTACTAATGCAGTGCCCGTAGGAAGTATGTATTGCTATAGAAAAGCAGAAGGTTAAGTAGCTTTCTTATGGATGGCCAAATGAGGTTGTGTTTGAAGGTGGGACATCAGGGACATTTATGTTTGTTGTGAAATATGTAGAGTGATAACTATTGTGTTTTCATATAATTAAATAAATAAATTGGGTAAAAGCAATGCACCAGCATGAAGTTATGTCTGGAGAAACACTTTGAAACACTCACATTTGCATGGGAGCTTTAATTCCTCTTTAATTCAAAATAAAAATTAATTCCTCTTTAAACTGACCTTGTAAACACTTAATTCCTGATGTAAATTGAACTCTGAATGACGCACACACACGCACACACAAACTACCACTAACAATGTTTTATTTTCTACTCTTCGGTTTAAACAAACCTGTTAAATCTATTTAGTGTGGGCTTCAATGCAATACCTAAACTTATGAATTGAAAACCAGTGGTACTTCAGCAACAGGTTCCTTGACACTAGGCTTTACACCGATCTGATTGGCTATATCGGATCGGCCGATATTGTGCATTTTATGCAATTAATGTGATCGACTGTAATGTCTTAATTTGCTGACCCAATTAATGACGTCATTGTCGTGACGAAACGTTCTGTAGATTCTCCCATTGCATTGTTTTATCGTCTCATTTACACCGAATAGTTGTTGGCTTTACGTGACACGGCTTTATTTCACTCACATTTGTGCACAAAGGTGAAAACTTCTGAGCAAAAATGTCGATTGGTTGGAGCGGAGCGGCTGAGCGCTGGACCTCTTCCCCAGTCTACAGGCTCTGAAAGCGGGGACAGTGTCTGTTGTTAGTGTGTGCGTGCGTGTTTCTTTTGTTTATTCAGGCCCAGCATGTTAAAAGTGAGTCCTAAAGCAGATTGATTCCTCTTATTTACTTTCGCTTTCATAGCGGACACTTCTGTTCGTTTCAGGTCGATGGTAGACACAGAAGCGTGTGTGTGTATGCGCCCCACCCCCGCTTTACACGCTCAAATTTTATCGTACTGCATCTAAAATCACCAATATAAGATGATAATCTGATAACAATTTCCGCTACAGCACTTCTATCCTATGGTACACACTCCACCAAAGTAACCTACTGTTGTTGACTATTGTTCTCTTGTTTGACTATCATCACTTGATCAAGCCTTTTCTCACATAAATAATATAACTATGTATGATTCGTACTGATGTTGTATCGGATGAATATCGGTATTGGCTGATACACAAGGCTGCAATATCGGTCTATATCGGAAGTGAAAAAGTTGTATCAAGACATCCCTAACTAAAAACGGCATACAGCTTATAATCGATCTGCTTCGTTCACACACGCTCCCTCACTCCACACAGTGGTCGAGCGACTAGGGCATTCAATCAATCAATCAATCAATCTTTTATTTGTATAGCGCCAAATCATAACCAATGGTATCTCAAGACACTTTACAGTAGAGCAGTCTTAAGGACGGACTCTTCATTTTATGGATACACACATATGCATATATACGTATATACACATACATATGTATCCCACACCCAACATGAATTCATCATGGCGGCAAGGAAAACCTTCTGTTAAGTAGCAGGAACCTTGTGTGGATCCCATTCCTATGATGAACAGCCATCCACGTTATGCTGTGTTGGGTGTGTGCAGAGGAAAGGGTGGAGACAGAGCCGCTGAGACTCTGTAACTCCACACTGAGGATCCCACGGACCTGCAAGACAAAAGCCAGAAGCAGTACAGGAGCAAACACACAAGGGAAGAAGCAGACATAGAGGGAGTGTTTGAGAGAGGAATGGGACCCTCTCCGGTCCCTCTCTAGCCTAAATGACCTCTCTCTTAATGCCCTCTCCAACCTCTCTCCAAACCGAGCATGCCAGACCCCCCCACCGGCAGTCTATGCCTATTGCATCTTAACTATGAGCTATGAGCTGGTTCCTAACTAAAAGCTTTACCAAAGAGGAATGTTTTGAGCCTAACCTTAAAGGTAGAGAGGGTGTCTGCCCCCCGAACCGTAGTTGGTAGATGGTTCCAGAGAAGTGGGGCCTGATAACTGAAAGCTCTTCCTCCTATACTACTTCTAGAGATGAATGGAACAACGAGTAGTCCAGCATTTTGAGAGCGTAGTGTTCTGGGGGGATTGTATGGCACTACAAGCTCCTTCAGATAGACTGGTGCCTGTCCATTTAGGGCTTTATAAGTGAGAAGAAGAATCTTGAATTCTATTCTATATTTTATGGGAAGCCAATGCAGAGAGGCTAATACAGGAGTAATGTGATCTCTTCTCCTAGTTTTAGTCAGTACACGTGCTGCAGCATTTTGAACCAGCTGAAGTGTCTTAAGCGACTTGCTCGGGCAGCCTGCTAAAAGAGAATTACAATAATCCAGTCTAGAGGTAACAAAAGCATGGACTAGCTTTTCGGCGTCGCCCTGAGACAGGATAGATCTGATTTTAGCAATGTTACGGAGATGAAAGAAGGCAGTTCTTGAAGTTTGTTTTATGTGAGAGTTGAAGGATAAATCCTGATCAAATAGAACCCCAAGGTTTCTATGAGTAATGAGTAATGCCATCTAGGGCAGTTAGGCTAGCATAGGTTTCTCTAAGGTGCCGTGGGCCCAGTACAATGACCTCAGTCTTGTCTGAGTTAAGAAGAAGAAAATTTTGGTCTATCCAGGCCCTAATGTCCTTTAGACATGCCTCAAGTTTAGATAGCTGATTTGTCTCACCTGGCTTTATTGATACATACAGTTGGGTATCATCAGCGTAGCAGTGAAAGTTAACAGAGTATTTTCTCATAACATTACCAAGGGGATCATATAGATACAGAAGAGGATTGGACCTAGCACAGAGCCCTGAGGAACCCCGTAGCTTACTTTAGTGTACACAGAAGACTTATTATTCATGTGTACAAACTGGTACCTATCAGATAGGTAGGACTTAAACCAGTTTAGGGCAGTCCCTGTGATTCCAAGTAATTTCTCTAATCTCTCTAGTAGAATATAGTGATCTATAGTGTCAAAAGCTGCACTAAGATCTAATAAAACCAGCACTGAGAGTCGTCCTTCATCTGAAGCCCAGAGTAGATCATTAGTTACTTTAACTAAAGCAGTCTCTGTGCTGTGTTGAGCTCTAAAACCTGACTGGAAGTCCTCGAACAGGTTGTTGTTTTGAAGAAATTCACAGAGCTGAGCCGCCACAACTTTCTCAAGAATCTTTGAAATAAAAGGAAGATTAGATATAGGCCTGTAGTTTGCTAAAGTGCTGGAATCAAGAGTAGGTTTTTTGAGAAGGGGTTTGATTACAGCTACTTTAAAGGACTGTGGCACGTAGCCTATTGATAGGGATATATTTATTGTCTCCAACAAAGATGGGCAGACCAGGGGAATAACTTCTTTAAACAGCTTAGTTGGGATTGGATCTGAAAGGCAGGTCGATGGTTTGGAGGATGAAATAATAGAGTTAAGTTCCTGAAGTCCTATATGTGTGAAACAGTTTAGGTTAGGCCTATTTACATTTAATGGTACAGCAGGCCCAGGTGAAGGCAGGGAGTGGCTAATTTTCATTCATGCAGTTAAAGGGCCACACACCCACACTCTGGCAACAAATGTTATGTTCATGTCCTGCATGGAAATTCTTCCACTCTTCCATGAATCTCTACCTAAAAAAAACAACTTGAATTCATATGATCGGATCGGTGACCATTTTTTTTTAACTCACTGATCGGTGATCGGCTCAAAAATGCTGAGCGCGTAAAGCCTACTTGACACCCCCCCCCCCACCCCCCCTTCACTGTCGGATTGACTTTCTGATTTGGGCTCAGAGTCATCTGTGAGGATTTGTTTCTCTAACAAACGAGTGACCACACCCTGTTTAAGTGCATCATCCCCACTTTCTGTTTTCACTGTGATGCCGAACTGGCGAGCAATTTGCAATAAGTCATTTTTGCATGAGTTGAGTGCTTCCCCAGTTGGATTTTCAATAAATGATTCCAATGAGAACTCCATGCTTTGTGCAGAAAACAAATGATACAAACGTCCATCCATCCATCAATTTTCAGTCCATCAAACACTAACGGCGTTGACTCTCTGGTGCCACACACACAGCTGACCAAGGGAACTGCAACAACATAGCCTCTCATCGAGAGCAGTCAGCAGAAGGAGAACATCACAGGTGCACCAAATAGCTCCTGATTATCTGTGACCTAGATCCTCAGAAAACGGCACACCATGACCTTTAAGAATCTGTCCATAACACGTAATATTAGCATAGTCATTAGAGATATTTCAAATTAAGATGCCAGATTGTTAGACACTGATATTGACGGTTCATTTTGGGTTATGATGAGTGAAGTGTTGGTTTGAATAGGATGTAAACATTGAATGGTCTCTGACCGTTTGAATTTGTTTATCTTGGTTCGTCCTAACTTTGCAACAACAAAAAAAACACAAAAAACAGCAGAAAGACCCCTGCAATGTCAGTGTCTGTGAAAACATTGTGTTTTAGCTCAGAGAAAAAAGAAACCAAAACAAATCCACCCACACAAGTTTAAAAACCCAGTTTCTGAATGTGCGTTGAATAACGATTTGCAGAATAAATTTGGTGGGGATGTATATTGACTTTGCAAGACTAGTGTGTGTTTTGCATGTTCCCATCCAAGCGTGCTTAGCTGTTGTTTTCATTAGTGTCTAATGGAGTGACAGTGTCTCTACGTGTCAGCAGAGTAATTAACTAAAGATATGATCAGGTGCCTATAGAAGATCAACTGTCTCCGTTCAGTCTGATCATCATTTGACTGATAGGACCATGTAATGACCTTCAGTCACAGTTATCTCATTAAAACTACACAGTTGTTTATTTCTATTGTCTTACATACAACAGTGAATAAATAGTACTGATTTTGCTCAAGATGAATATAGCAGCTTCCTATATCTTGACATATGACTTCACACAAAGGTAAAAACATTGATGCAATGATCTTTTAATACCTTGAATGAATATTTACAGTAAGTCCTCCAATTTTCCATTTAAAAATTTCCCATAATCCGTTTCAGGGTTTATGCTTTACCACGTTATACATTTCCGTTTCATCATCTTTCCCTCTTTTACTGTCTATTAAACTTCTCAAAACTGTGCCAGACATGCTAAATAGTATTAATGGAGTCAACTACTGTTATTAATTTGACTTTTTGTGTGCTTTTAAATTATTTATGAAAACACCATCGTTACAATTACGTCGCAAGAGCAACATTAGCCACAATGCTAGACCCTTAGCCACCCACTGAATGAGCAAAATACCATGAAAATACCATAGAAATAGCATGATCTCCCAAAAGATTATTTTTGAAACCTTTAAGTCGCGCTAATTGTTAGACTTTTTGCATAAAATCCTGCATTTCTGTGTCATGTTGGGGCCAAATTTTAATATATAAACAACTATTAATTTGGTAAATTAATTTATCTTTAGAAAATACATTAAAAGTGTAGAAATGTAAATGTAAACAAAGAGCTAGCAAGCAAGGTATGGATTATTTAACACTGGTA
This sequence comes from Gouania willdenowi, assembly GCF_900634775.1. Lineage (NCBI taxonomy): Eukaryota > Metazoa > Chordata > Actinopteri > Blenniiformes > Gobiesocidae > Gouania > Gouania willdenowi. The sequence goes on from NC_041062.1 coordinate 14,823,171, forward strand.
ATTCATTCTCAATTCCATCATATACTGTATTATATTCACTCTGCCACCAGATTATAATACCTTACGTGTTCATAATTAATAAAAATATGGCTATCATTGGTTAAAAATAAAACTATGACATTATGAGTTTATGTCCTCTATAAAACCTTGAGAATTTAGTATCTGTTTTGCATTTTTCTGCATAAATTTCTGAAACGACTTCAGCCATGCCAACAAAACAAGTAAGAAGCTTACTTTTACCTAAGCTAATAATGAATATTTTTTCTTTATAACAAATTTAAATATGATATAGCTCAGACATTATTATGTAGGGATTAGTCAAAGTTTATACATTAACATTATTTTTGTGCAATGAGTATTGGTAATACATTGTGACATGTTTTAATGAGTGTGAGGAGGCGCACGCCCCCCCAGTGACTGACAATCCTTTCCTTTTCTTCCTTTTTCCACCCTAAACCCCCAACCCTCACCTTCCCCTTCCCACCAACAACCCCCACCCCCGCCCACGTGCTATGTTCTCAAGTTTTTGTTCAGACTGTGTTTTGTTTTTTGGTCCATGAGGAGGTTTTTACCCAGTTTTACACTGTCCTCCCCAATAGGGAACTCAGTTTAAAACCTGCCTTTTCCCCTCTTCTCTCCTACTGTTGTACTCCCACTTTTCATCTAAATACGGGGCGCTGCCCTTGTGGCGACCCACAGATCACCCACCCTTGTCCACCCTTGTACTCTCATGTCATTTTGTCTTTTCATGTTTTCTTGGACGGGACTGAACTGAAACTGAATTGCCACTCAGGGATAAATAAAGTTTCTGAGACTTTTTAAAAGGAAGTTTTCAATAATTTTTTTTTGGTCCATTTTCCGTGATGATGAAAAATCAGAGCCCCTAAATAGGTGGAGCGTGTTTACCAGCAATTGTTTTTGAAGCTCCATCATAGTAGAGTGCAATGTTCCCATGGCATTTATACATAAGCTGTAACTAAATCCTCAGAGAGATTGTGCAGCCAGGTGCACCATTTGTCTGCGTGGTGCATGGAAGCCAACAAGATTGGAAACCAATTTCCTGGGGAGTCCTATTTAAGACATTATGAAGGTGAAGCGGCTCATTTGGAGATACTGCTTTTGGCATTATTCACAAGCATCGCTGCTAAATTATACCCTCGAAAAGAAAAGCAGGCACCTGTTTATTCTAACAAGGTAAAAGCCTAGTGCGTTCTCTTAGTGTTGCTAAACAGTCGGAGCCACCAGGGGTAAAAGTAATGGTAATCGGAAAGAGTCCTGATATGAAGATAGTGCTTCATTTACCAAGCCACCTGAGATTGAGTTTGAGTGAAAGCTGGCCTTTTCCCTGGTGACTCACTTCCTCTTAAACGACAGTGAGTGTATATATGCAAAGGCAGCATTAGAGAGCAATGTACGCAACATTAGAGAGTGTCATTGTTTGTTTGTGTCTGTATTAAAGATGTGCAACAAAAAAGACTAAGTCGGACTACAAGTACTCATATTACTGTAATTCAGTTGCTTTTATGGGTACTTGTTCTTTTTTTTAAGTATATTTCTAAATCAGTATTTTTACTTGCACTTAAGTACATTTCAAAAGAAGTAAAGTAATTTGTTACATCTCTACACCTAACCGTTACTAAGTAAATTATTATTAGTAAATTATTATTTCTTCAACGGACATTGCAAAACTACAAAAAATGAACAATCAAATGCATCCCATCATAGCCGACCACCATATTAAATGTAACACACCACGGCAAAATAACATTGAACGGAGGTTATTTTCTCAGTTTTAGAGTTCATAAACTCAAGTCTGAGAATTTTTTTTTCTTTTTTTAAACAGAATTCATTGGTGTTATTTTGTACATTTTCACAAACCTTTTCTTTTATACAGATGCCTTTGTGCAAAATAAATGAAGTTCCAATTGTTCAAGATTTCATCTTTATACTATGAGATGTTTACTGTATGCAATGAAACTGTGGCAAGATTTATTACCAAAATAAACGTAGTGGTTGAGAGTAACTAATTACTTTTACTATTTAATTGAGCAACTTTTTACTTATACTTGAGTATTATATGTATACTTCTTCTTGAGTAGGATATATCAGTACTCTTTACACCTCTGCTCCATAGGCAGAGTTTGACAATCATACCAGGGAGCAAAAACAAAAATGGAACTAAATTCATAGACCGTCTCGAGATTCGCGCCAACCACTATGTGTGTAACATATACAATAATGCAAAAAATGATTAGTAACATAATTGATCATGTTGACTCCAAAAATTTGCATCAACGTGTCATTTAATGTTGTGAATTCATGATAAAGTCAAGCCGGCGGCTGCTTTTTGCTCCATTTTTGCTGCAGTACCATACATGAACTGCTGGGTGCAGTGAAGAATCCCGCAACAGAAGAAGAACCAACCTAAAGTCTAAAATGTTTGGGGCCATTTCACTGAAAACTTATCCTACACCCCTGAGGCAGAACTAACATCTGTGACATGAAACTAACAGTAATACTGCAGCAGAAAATGATTTTTATTTTTTATTTTTTTTCAATGAATTTGAGAAAAGTGTAATGAAAACTTTTGGCCACTGCCCCCACGGAAACTCCGCGTATGCTCTGCTCTACAAGCAAATTGAATTTATCATGTTTAGATATTGGATTTATTGAAAAGGTAGAGTATGTCCAGGAATGCATATACAGCTGGTAATATTTGGTGTTATTGGTCTATTCTGCTTGTCCTTCAGAGTTAGTCTGTGGATGATGTGGCGAGTCACGCCGACATGTTGTCTGTCTCTCAGAGCGTCGCAGTCTTGCACACCTGCCTGTCTAACAGCTGCGAGCCTGTATCCCTTGTGTCCTGCTGAGGACCAACACAATGACGAGTTGTCACACTCCCTCCCACACTCTGTATTCATCTTCATCTGTTTACTACTCTGCAGCGTTTTACCGCGCAGGTCATTTTAGGTTAGCTTTAGCTAAGGTAAACAGACCATACCTGAATGCATTATTGAAAACTAAACGCACTTTCCTGTTAAAGAACATTCCACCCGTGCATGGGGTCACTCCACCTCTGCATCCTCTTGGTTTATTAATGAGTGCCGCATTAATATTGATGGATAAACTCAAGGCCATTATTCTCTTTTCCTTAGTTAATATGCATAATGGATATAATGTGCATTACTGTAAGAGACTTTTGCTTAATAATTGCTGTAGAAAAAAGATGGGTTGGAGATTCCACTCCCTATTTATTGGAAACATCCTCATTTGTTTTGTTTTTTTTTTTTCAAATCTCTACATTAAAATAATTTAAATCCCACAGAATCTGTTTACTTTTATAGTTTAGCTGCAATGTGAAAAGGATTTTTACCCAGGGGGCCTTAATGTTGGCGGGGGGGGGGGGCGGTGGTCACTAATGGGAGGAGAAAAAACTACAAAGTAATTTTCCATGACTTTCATTTAAATAATCACTTCAGACTCTATAAAGTTACAAGAAGTAATATGGTCAGTTAGTTGTTATTCTTAAATCTGGTATTTATTTAAAGGCCTAATCTTATATTTAGTCTGCGCATTGCACAACAAAACACAACATCTAAAGCATTTACGGCAAAGTATGTGCACCGTTGTTTTGTGTTCATTTTAAATTAAAGTGAAATTATTACAAATGCGCTCTAAGCAAACAAATTTGGGTAAGAATTTGAAACCGTCGCTTTTCATTACCATTGTAATGGTGAAAAACGTAAATGTATCCCCTTTAGTAATCTTGTCAATTTGCTACAACAGTCACTCACAAAGGTACGAACATAAAAGAACAAATGAAGCGTAACAAATACTGAGCAGCAGGCAAACAAACTAAATTAAATATCAAGCTATAGAAAGGCAGCCGGGATCAAGGAAACTACAAAGAAACTTAAATAGTACAAGTGAAAGAAAAACAATGAATAAAGTGCTGTTGAAAACCCATGCAGACATCTGAACTAAACAAACTCAAAAGCAGATAAACATTGAATGTAATAAACAAAAAAAATACTGTTACATACACAGTAATAATTTTTCTAATATTTTACATTAATTTCGTACAAGGCAAGGCAAGGCAAATGTATTTGTATAGCACATTTCATACGCAAAGCAACTCAATGTGCTTTACGTGATCAAATAGTGCAAAAGAAAACATTTAACTGCTTAAAATCAATAACGACATGAAGTCGGCAACAAAAAAACAACAACAAAAAAATGAGTTATAATTATGTTTAAATTATATTTCTGACACTAGGCCTAAACTTTTTATGTGTGAGAGTTAACTGTTGAGAAAATATGTAAAATACAGCAAGACTTCATCTCCACTGACAAAATCCATAAGCCTTGTTGGCAGGTAAAGCAGATTTCTCAGCCAAGAAATGCTCCCAGAGCCACATCGAGTTATTACAACATAAACACATGAGTGTAGAGTTGTATATACATAGCTGCACATATGATAGGAAACAAACAAAATACATATTTGTGTCCAGTATCAAATTTTCTACTGACTGTCCAATGAAATTCACACTGTTGTTATATTTGTGCCGCATGTTTAGTGTTTAAATTAACCGCTTTGTGACCTACATTTTAACAGAGAGGATTTTCCAACATGGACATATGAAACTTTTCTACTCCTGCCTTCTGCAGTGTTATGTAAACCCAGAGGAGCTTAAATACTGCATTAAAAAAACACGCTACACAGCAATTAATCATTGCACAGAGCAGGAACTTTGCTCACTCTTGAAAATCCAATGTATCCAGGTCTTGCAAGCATTTACAGCCCATGCCTACCCCCCCCCCCCCCCCCCCCCACCTGTCTGTACTGTAATTGATTGCCACTACCATGTCACAGTGCATTTACACTGCTCCGTCATTTGGATGTAGTGCGGCACGCCTCGTTTCTCCATTATGCTTTGTGGGCAGCCTGTCGCCGCACAGTGACCTTGAGCTGGGACGGTACCTGAACACCACACTAGTAGTGGTGGTATTGTTTTCACACTGCAGGTGTAGTACAACAGGGTGATCCATTTAGTCCATTTAGTCCCCTGCACACACCACACCACAGTGCGGAGCAGTGCAGTCACACTCTGCAATGACGTCCCACTGTGGGATGGAAGACAACAGTGCCGCACTGCTTAAGTGCCGACTCACACTCTCGCACCATGACGTGGAATATTTCGAGTTTAGTTTTCTTTTTTGGCGATATAGAAAATTACAGTATCACCTATATCGATATATATCAGGGTTCTGGTCAATTACAGTTTTCAGTTAAAATTGCATTTCAATTACATTACAATACCATTTTTTTCCCAATTACTTCTAAATTACAATTATTTTTTAAACTCAGAAAGCCAATTACAATTATGTTCTCAATTACTAAAGTTCAGTAATCACAATTACTGAGCCTTTAATTAATAACCTAATAAAAGTTGAGCTTCCTCTTGTGTTAGCTTTCTGTTAGCATCTCTTATGATAACGGGTCCTAAATCAGCTGTAAAATACACTAAAACTAAAAATCAATCATCTAATTTATTTCCTATCTATTGGTTACCTTGTTAGGCTTCCTAATCAATGAAAATATAGGTTTTAATATTTTTGGTGTGTGCGTCTGAGCCTTTTTTGTGTCAGTATAGGCCTCAATTTCATTTAAAAATGTGGGAAAGCTTGATATGAAACATACTAATAATTATTAACGACGTGTGTAGAATTGTACATAGAATTATAGCATTTCCATGGCAATTACATTTATAATTACGCCATAATTGTAATTAAATATAATTTTTTTAATAGCTTATTTTTTTTCATTAAAATACTCATTTCAAACAATGGGAAATGGAACTGAACGTGATTTTGGATGATGGTACTTGGGGTGTACATGTTTGCTCTGGTTGTCATAAGGGGGTGGGGTGTCTGTCTGGAAGACTCACTCACACGTGCTGTCACATTGTGCAATTTTTTTTTCCTCCTTTCTTTTGCGTATTTTTCGATATTTTTCTTTCTGAGTTGTTTTGTGTATTTTTCGGTATGTATATGTTGTTCTCTGATTTTTCTTGTCCCATTGTGTGTTTTTTCTCTTTTTGTCCGCTTTCGCGTAATTCTTTTTCATTTTGTTCTGTTGTTCTTTTATGTATTTTTGTCACACTGTGCACTTTTTCCTCCTTTTGTGTACTTTATTTGTGTTGTTCTTTTGTGTATTTCTCATTTCATTTGTGTTTTTGTAGTAATTTTGTGTATTTTTTTTGTTGTCATTTTGTGCATTTACTTTTGGGCTCGCTAGTTACTCATGTTTGTGATACACGCACGAGTTGTTTTTTTTTTTAACCGATCTTAAAGCACTGTTGTGTTGTTTTAGCCTGTGTGGCATTTTGCATCAGCAAATTGAATTGTCTTTCTGGTAAGACTTTATCCATACAATAGGATAAGGATGTAATATAATAGTGCCTAGTAAAATATCCTTATCATATTATATCCTTAATAGGATAAGGATATTTGTTTTACTTGGTTGTGTACAGATATATTTAAAGTTCAATAAAAGTTAGGAGTTCTATTAGTGTATTTAATTTAATTTTTAATATATATTTATATCATATGAGTGTTTCATAATCAATGTATATCGGCTTTCAAAATCGGCTCTAGGTATCGACCTTTTAAAATCCCATAACCTCTATTGTATATCGCCATTTTGAGAAAAGATATCGAAATCGGGAATTTTGGTCCATATTGCCCAGCTCTACTTGATATATTCAAGGAGTAAAACTACTCAAGTTCAAGACATGCTTTATTTATCTACCATGCTAAGCAAATTATTAGCTTGTCTTAAATTTGTGTCCTTGCATGTGCACAATGATTGCATTTCTCTAAAGAACAAAAAATCCATTTCTTTATTGGCAGAAATCCCAGATTCAGATGATTATCAGAATGATATTACGTTATCCCTGAAAGAAAAGTAATGAATAAGCATGCATTAGGCTGTTCCCAGTGTTTCCACATTGGCTTCCTAGCTTCCATTCATCTATGGTACCCATTTTCCTGTTGAGCACAGCCAGGAAAATTCCATTTCGGAGCCAACGCACAGACTCACAATCAGTCAGGAGTTCAACCTCACAGCCAATTTGGAAATTGGGAAGACAACATTTTAACAGCTAGGAAATAAAAGTGTGTGACTATGGGATATGCACTAAAAACCACCAGTTAGCTTAAAATAACAATATAATACTGTGAGAGAACAATGATGCCTCCTGACATTCAAATATAATGCAATAAAAGTGTTTTTTTTAACCAAAAGCTGAAATGATCCATCAGTCATCATCATTTAAAGGTATGATACTGAGTTACTTCTGCAAGGTCTCTATTATATGGCCTGCAGCTATAGTGTACTGTAATGGATGAGTTTTAAATCAGACCTGTTGTATTAAATATAAATAGCGATAATTACAACAATTTTGCACCTCATTTACTATCAAACTAGTTGGACCAAATTAATTGAATTTTATTTCATTTGGTAACACTAAATTAGTTACTTTTTTCTTTTTAGTAAATAAATTAGATTAAAACAATTGATTTTTTTTTTCCTCAAATCAATGTTTTGCTTTAGTCAAATTTAAAATGAAGACAAATCAACTTTTTTCAACTTGAATTTTCCATTTTTCCAACTTAATAATTAATAGTTCGTATTAACCCAAAAGTAAAATATGGCTCCTTTCTGACATGATACTTTCTTCTTCTTCTTCTTTCCTTGAGGCTGCAACACCGAGCAGCAGTTAGTAAAAAAAAAACCTTTGCTCAAGGGCCCATAGCAATGGGGCACGGTAGGTTTCGAACTAGCGACCCTCACCCCATTTACAAATCCGCTTCCGTCCCAATTTGGCCACCACTCTGCATGTTTCCAACCTGACGCTTTGTTTTTATAAAAACACTTTTTGTACTATCCTTAAAAAGGAAATTTGAGCTTGCTTTGTAACTAAAATCATCATGTTAAGTTGTCAGAAAATATGAAAATATGATTATTTTTTTTCCGGAGATTTTTTTTTTTAAAGAAATTCTAGAGAATGCAAAGACATCATGGTGTCAGACACACACCATCATGCAGATTCACTCACATGAGAACAGATTGTAGACTGTCTTTACTAAACGGAAATCTGAATAAAACACTCTCAGAACTTTGACTTTCTTCAACAACTTTTGAAATACATTTTTTTTAGCACGTAGGCATACTTATTCTGCAGATTAATCTCCAAGCAATACTGTATATCCTGTAGCTGTATGTATTAAAGCGAGAGAATTACGAGAATGATTCAAAGCAACTACTACAGTGTGTGAAACTGTCTGAATCCAAGTACTTGGAAATTGATGATACTGCATATTTTGATGATAGTTTATCCATGCTGCTTAGCTTATTGAGAGTAATCAAAAAGCAATATTTCTCTTTAGCTTTTAATGAGGAAACGAGGGCACAGTGAAATGAGAATTGTCCAAATGAGAGCCGAGACAAAGATACAATGTTGTGTGTTTAATCTTTGTGTGCGCGGTGGCGCTTTTATTAAACTGTCAAACGCTATTACAGTTTTGTCGTGTATGTATTTCGAGTAACAATCTGCATGAATGCAAAACAAGGTGTTCAGTGTAACCATGGTGCGCTTAGGGAAATATGGCAGCAACAAACCGGAAAAGTAAACTGTCGCTCGAGATCACAACTCCACTCTGCAGCAGACAAACACACAGCTCACTCTCGCTATCACAACAAAGCAAGCCTTGTCTTTTTTTGACATCTACCAGAAATCACGGAGCTAAAGGAAACAGATGCAGAACTTGAAAGAAAACAAGTTTTGACAAAGGTGACCAAAGACATAAGAATAATAACGTATGGACAAGCTTTGTTTGTCTGTTATAACGGGGTCAAAAAAAAAAAAAAGCATGAAGTGTTTGTTTATCATACTCAACAGCTTGTTCAGACAAACTGTAGATCTATTAAAAGTAGAAAGTGTCTATTTGTACGTGTGCCGTACAGACAATCCCCGGTGCTATCGGTACGGTTACCGAAGTACAAGTATGGAGCGTCTTAGGGTTGGGGTTAGGTTATAACCCTATATCACAACCATTTTTAGGGTTAGGGTAAGGTTTAGGCTTAGTCATGTGACCTAAACTGGCCAAATGGGGCACTGCGTACGGATAGAATGTCGGTATATTGATACGGCAACCATACGGATAGCAGCTGCCATAAAAGTAGAGGGCAGCAGCATTACAGTATATTGTTACAGGAGTAAAAGGTGAGGTTACATTCTGTTTCTTAATAACTTGTGTGACAAAAGAGGATGTAGCCTGTCTGATGGCTGAGGTATTTTTAACAAACTGGCCACATTTACATGGGAGATTTAATTCCTGTTTAATTCAGAATAAAACTTAAATCCTCTTTAAACAGACCTTGTAAACACTTAATTCCTAATGCTAATTTAATTCCAAATTAAACTTAAATCCAAAATAGGTGGCTGGTTTATTCCCATTTTAATTCCGAATTAAATAATTCCTCTATCTTTCAAACACTTATTTACGCTTTAAGTTTATTCCGGTCATTCTGCGCATGCGCGACTTGAAGCGACGACGCACTGGTGATGACGACATAGTCCAGGATGGCCGCCCGGACTAGAGCCGAGACTATTTATTCATAAGAGCCTTAAAAGTGCGTGGACGGAAGCATAAACATGCAGAGATTCACACGGACACACAGACTTATTACGCACACACAGACCCCGGCAAACGGAACAGCTTCATAGGGGCATGAAGCGCCAGAGCTTCGCTAGTGATGAGTGGATCATTTTATAAAGTTTACTGTAGAGTGGAGGTAGAGCAACTGTTGCATTAACCGCTGGCTTTGATTGACCAAAGTACAGACTTCTATTTCTCTTCTCTATCTCTCTCCTGCTCCGCGGATCAAAGTGAAACCGCGTGTCATTGCTGGTTTTTGTAGGAGGGGTGGAGCCAACAGTTGATGTAGAAACCACCAAAACGTCACAAACCATCATCTCAGCCAATAGAATAATTCAATTTGGGTTTCAACCCATAGAGGGCAGTCACCTTTACATTTTTACAACAAAATATGACATGGTTATAAGTTATATCGCTTCAATGTTCAAGATAATAGTGGGATGTGCTTGGGTGTAAGAATAAACAAACCCTTTTGGAGTTTCTCTACTTCCTGCTGTGTTTGATATGTTAAATATGATTTTTTTAAAAACGAATTTATTGATAATATATGAAATACGAACATCGATATACACAGGATATGTACTGTACACATGAACACAAATTCTTATAATACCAAAATATGATGCAAGACAATAAAGCAAAACTGCTAAATTAAAATAAAGAACTTTAGTAAGTAACACTGTCAACATATACTGTATATATATAGGGACTATAAACTGTAAAGCCACTGATAAATAAGGAATGGCAAACTTTTCCAAACTGTATTTCCGGAATATAATAAAGTTGCACAAATCGGGAAAAACAATGAACAAGTGACTTTTCCCAGTGTTGTAATTTGTACTCATTACTGCTGATTCAAAAGTGGCAGCTTATGAAGCAGAAAGCACAGAACAGACATTAACGGAAAATTGAATACATCAGTTAAATATTAGACCAGTGTCGATTAATCTGTGATCGCTAAAATCAGCCGATGAATCATTCGGGCTCTAAAATACAACTTGCACTTTAATGCGTTATAATGAAGACATAGTACATTTGAAAAATCTTCTACTGAGGATCATGTTTCCCTTTGGAGTTGTTAGGTGACATACCCAAACATTATGTTTTTCAAACTCTTACACAAGTTTGGTTATTATTTTCTAAAAAGACCTTGTGGGTATTAATTTGAGAAAAAAAGCTGTCAAAGGAATAACAACTAAAAAATAATTTTCTAGTGGAAAAACGTCCTTTAAAACCTTCCTATTTTGAAGTCCACTCAGGAGGGTTTATGACACACACCATTTTCTTCTTCTTTCATCACTCCCGCCAACAGCAGCCTTTGATTTCTTTCACCTTCAGGGTTTTAACCATGCACTCTCCACAAAAAAAACCTCACACTCCCTAAGATTAGAAATATGTTTTGTCTTAAGGAAAGAGTGGCTTCAGCAATCACAGTAACTGCATGTAATGAAAAGGCTAGAAAGTGGTTCAATTGATCTTTTAGTCAATAAAGCGACGTTTCCCACCTACATTCCCCCAGGGAATCATTCATCTCATAGTGGACAGCTGAAACAGACTCTAAACTTAGATATACAACCCAGTGATGGGCGTTCTGCTGACTGGGTGATGGTGGGACTGTTTGTGATGACCCAGTCTGAAAGTAACACACTCAGCAGCTGACGTACGGGGGGGTGGGAGCTTTGGGGGGGGGGGACTCCGGACTGCTATGAATTAAAGGCTTCAGGATGGACACAGTGTGTTGTGATCCATTCTGGAGATGATCGGAACGTCAACGCGGGTCGATTCGATTTATATTGTGATTCCCATTTGTTAATATTGCGATTCAATATATAGTAACATTTATTACAATTTTTTTATTTTCTTACTTTACTTGAAGAAACATTATATGAGTCAGTTTCAGTCACTGACATTTATTTCAAAATAAACCACATGTTAACTTAGACCACATAAGCAGACAGACATGTTAAAAAAAAAAAAACAACATTTATATAGATCTTAATTTTAAAAATAACAATTCGAGAGAGAAATATAGATTTTCAATATGGTCACATAATAAATTGCAATGTATGGTCAATCGATATTTTTTCTCACCCCTACAGGGTACAATGAACTAATTCAAATTAAAGTCAATTAAATAAAGACCTTTTTCTACTATAATATAACTGTAAGCGCTGAGATGCTTTAAAGTTTAAAGGAAGTGCCCTAACACAGTTAGATTTTATTTTTTTTTAGATAAGCCATCTCATAACTAAAAATAAATAATTACATGACATTTTCTATGATGTATATAAATTGTAAATGTTTTAATAATTGATAATAAATTATTAGTTTTGTGACAAATTAAGCAGTGATTTTAGGGCTTTTAGATCTCTGTAAACATTCATATATTTCATAAGTACGAAATATTTGTCATCATTGCACAGTTTACATTAGATTTATCTGTTTTAATAGGGACACGCCCCCTTTGGGATATATGTAGGGCAGACTTTTACAGTAGGGGCCACAGTGTGATTCTCTGATCCGAGGGCCACATTATCAACATTTACATCAGCATTTAGAATAATGACCAATCTGAGCATTAACACAGGACAGAACAAAGGGTTTGTGTTTTTATTATCATTTTGTTAATTTTATCTAATTTTGTATGCATTTGTTATTGCTTTGTGTTGTGATATTTTTCTTGTTTTTTTTGTTTTGTTTTTTTTTTTTTTGAGGTTTTTGGGGGGTCATTTTGTGTTTTTCGAGTCATTTTGTGTAAAATTGTTGTTTTGTATATTTGCCTCATTTTTTGTGCATTTTTAGCCCCTTGGTTCCTTTTATTTTGTCTATAATCTGTATTAATGTGAAAGGTGCATTTTTGTTTGTATCTGTACTTGTTCAATCATTTAAAATACATAAATAAATACATTTTCTTTTCTTTTTTTTTTAAACTTACGTCGTTCTTTCCCCAGTGTCAGATGCAAAAATCAGTTACATATCTTACAGAACACATGACTGTGTCCCATCCTCCTCTTTGGGAAGGTCATGCATGTACTATATGTATTAGAATGAGTTTATATGAGTTTTGCGTTCCGCTGCCTTACCTTAATGAGTTTACACCTGATCTGAGCGGACACCATGTGGCTGTTCCGCAGGTTTCCGACTCGGAACATGAGGCACAACTTTCCATCCCGTTGGGAAATCACCGCGTCCTGGCTGAACATCAGCGTCTCTGCGCGTTTCTTGGGCTGTGACATCTTGATGAACATACACCCGATGAGGAACGCGTCCACTATGGAGCCCAGCAGCGACTGGAAGAGGAAGAGGATGATGCCCTCCGGACACTTCTCCGTGATGTAGCGGTGACCGTAGCCGATGGTCGCCTCGGTCTCGATGAAGAACAGGAACGCGGATGGAAAGTTGTAGACGTTGGCGACGCACGGGGTGTAGGACGAGTCGTGTCCGCTGTGGCTCAGGTCTCCTCTGATGAAGGCGATCACCCACCACATGGAAGCCATAACCAGCCATGCCACGGTGTAGGTGAGGATGAAGATGAGAAGGTTCCACCGCCACTTGAGATCCACCAGCGTGGTGAACAGGTCTGAGATGTACCTGCTGGTCTCTCCTCCAAGATTACCGTGCTGCACGTTACAGCGTCCGTTCTTCTCCACGAACCTCTGCCTCTTTCTCTTCACCGGCGCAGAGAAAGTCATGCTCCGGTTGGTGTTCACCACCTGGTAGTCCTCACCAAATTTCCTCCTGAGGGCCGACATCGTGTCAATCACAGGTTTGCTGAGGAAAAACAGTCGATATCTTATGCGCCCAAGTTACAAGATGCTGCGCGTTTCCAAGAGCGCACTGGAACTTTCAGCGCGATCCACGCATGTTTACGCACTGATGCGCCTCTGCTGTGAATGAAGTCTGCGGAGATTCTGCGCAGTGCATGATTCCAAGTCAAACGAGTCCAACTTTTGTCTCACAAATCATCCAGAGGTTGTCTGATGGATCCAGTGTTGCGCCCCAGTGCCCTCTGCATGGACCAGAGAGACTGGGATGTGACTTCACACATGGAGACTGGAGAGGAACTGCAGCACTGGAGGCCAAAATCACTATCCAGTGGGGGGGTGGATGAGCTGATGTGAGCATTGAGATTGGGACACACACACACACACACACACACACACACACACACACACACACACACACACACACACACACACACACACACACACACACACACACACACACTGCCTCTACATGATCTATCCGGCCTGTACCAAATCAAGTTGAAGCATCACCAATAATCCAAGTGAAAACAATAAAATAAACGATTTGTTCAATATTCAATAGTGGATTATTAGTGTGGATTATATTGATATTGATGTAAAACTGTTCAACTCTCCATCTCCTTTGTGCTACCAATCAGTGACTGGTTATTCTTTGCTATTTAGTTCCCTCTAGTGTTACCGCAGTGTAACTAAATTCTCAATTCTCTATTGACTTTACTTTCCCCAATGGCGCAATATTACAAAAATGAAAAATAATATAATCCCTTTATTGTCATTGCACAAAGTACAACGGAATGGCACATTTTTCTCCCAACAACATTCAAGTACACTTCAAATATTCAAGCCAAACAGACACAGTTATCATAAAAACAACATGGTACGGTTAAAAATCGGGCGGAATAAAAATTAATTTATCATTTTTATCATTTTTTTTCATCAATTTTTAATCATCCGAATAAAAGTGCATGGGTATAAAAAGTTCATCACAAATACGAATAAAATAGTCACATTTTCATTTCCAAACAATGTCAGACGTGCCAAAAAAATGTCGTTGTTTTGTTTTTGTTTTACATTTAATTTTAATAGTTGTATATTTGCACTAATATCCTATGTTGGTATTTATTTTTGTTCTTACTGTTTACTTTTGCTTTTCTGTGGTGTTGCTGCAACGTCCATGTGAATTTCCCCTATGGGAATCAATAACGGTTCATTCTATTCTATTCTATTCTAAATAAATACTATATATTTGCTCCAACAAATAAGACATTATAAAAAAATAAATAAGTAAATAAACAATATTCACTTGTCATCACCCATCCATCACAGAAAGCGGTGGAATAATAATCACACTCCTATAATTAATTAAATCTACAAAATAACCCAAATGTGTGATATTAGAGAACGATATAGAACTTGGAAGAAACCTACCAGATTTTCTGTGCGTATAAAGGCAGTATGCGATACAATATTTGTGCTGCAAAATAGTTAGAATATTACAGCTATAAGAGGTGTAAAAATAGTAGAGAATATATATTTTTCGCCAACGAAAGATACTTGGCAGCTTAAACCTAGGGCAGCATAACTACAAAAAATGGGAGCATGGTCTCCTAAAGAAGGAATTTGAACTAATTTTAACACAGAAAGGGTTTTATCCTAATAACTAAAACCCGTATTTGGTTTCAGAAAAAAAAACTAAAACAAAATAAACAAAAATTTTACATTGATTTCAAAAAAACGCCATAATTACTTCATGGTTCTCTAGTGGAATAATGCACAGCTTGATCCCATGATCTTTATTTATTTATTGGTTTTGTTTAACAGGGATAGTGTACATTAATATCCATATAGAAAATGTACCAGATTTAGCCAGAAAGCTATTTTTCATCTTTATTCCCTGGACAGAAAGTTCAAATGTCACCCTAAAAAAATACAAATTAAAGGGAATATACAATAAAACACAGTGAAAAATATAGCTACATAATAACATATCATACTTCCATGTTATATATTATTAAAGAAAAAAAAAAGAAAACAGTATTTGCCATCTATTATCTAAATACAACAGTTGGCTTCTGCTTTGCTGAGTTTGTAATTGATCAGTATTTTTTTTCTGCCTCTATTTGATAAATATTGTTAAAAACTGTCCCTGTTTGTTGCTGAAATTCCAGAAAATCACTGCTAAAAAAATACTTCCACATTAAAAGACTTTTACTGTCCTGTGCTGGATTGATGATGTCATGTGCAGTTTTTTAGTGAGATAAGAAAAAGGTATGACATCACGTATATTATCAAATCTTTATTTACTTTTTACAGATTTATTAACACCCATTGCTTAAATGAATACTTGAAATATAATTTATTTGTGTCTAACACAGGTGATAACTCAAATAAACGCATATATTTAAACATTTTGGTCAAAGTATGTCAGTACTTATGTAGATTATTTTGATTGATAAATAGTTTAATAGAGGCTTTTAATAGATTTTCGCTTTCAAAAGTCTTCTCGTGTGGCATTGTGTGTAGAATTTATTTCAATAATTTAAGAATATGGCTGTAACATGACCGGATGTGGAAGAAAAATAAAGTGCTTTATTATATCAATAGATAAAAAACTCGTAACATGTAACAGGTCAAGATAATGCATATCTACCTGTGAACATGTTTTTCAGACATTTTATCACTACAAAAATGTGATTTTCTGATCCGAGAGTCACATTATCAACATTCATGTTTATTTCATTTATAATAATGACCAGTTTGAGCTTTAATACAGGAAATAACAAAGGGCTTGAGTCA
Organism: Gouania willdenowi; assembly: GCF_900634775.1. Classification (NCBI taxonomy): domain Eukaryota; kingdom Metazoa; phylum Chordata; class Actinopteri; order Blenniiformes; family Gobiesocidae; genus Gouania; species Gouania willdenowi. The sequence goes on from NC_041062.1 coordinate 14,839,457, forward strand.
TTTTTGTGTATTTTCTGCTCTAGTTTTATTTCCGTTTCTGTTGTTCAAGTAGTCGTCTTGTATGTTTTTGAAGCAATTTTGTGTATTTTTGCTGTTGTTTTGTAAATTAATCTTTTATATGTTTCTTTTTTGTGTATATTTCTGTAAAAAAAAATTATATCTGATGAATATCTTCCACCTCTCTTTTGTTTACCCTATAACCATCCGTTTATTCCCTTTCTCTCAGCCGTTATAGCAGAGTACCAAATGAATCTTCCTGCGTGATTACGATCACGGTTTATTTGATTATAGAGGATTTGCAGTCTGGGCCTTTCCTGGGTCATTCCAACACTGTATTGTCTTAAATTGAAGCTACTTTCCTGTTTATTGTTCCAGGCTTACTGGGCTGGTGGATGTGCAGACAATGTTTGTACTTCCTTAACTTTTGAAAGTACTAGTAAAAAGATTTTTTTGGATGGGTGGGTGGGGGGGGGGGGGGGGGGTGATTTCCAGTCTTGGTCGATCATAAAATAAGAAAACTCTTCCTTCTTTCCAATACAGGAAACTTTCATATAAGCCATATTCTCAGCATACATTACGAAAAACTGTTATTATTAACTTTTCTTTGAAGATCAAAGTCTTTGATTTAGTGTGCACCCAATAATTAATGACCATCAACATACTGTGATTTTCCCCATCATCGCACACACACTAAAAAGTCCCTCTATAGTCATAGACAGGAATTTAGAGAGTTTGCCAAATTTTAGATTCTCACCATCCCACTGCAGTAAAGTTTAAAGAGTGCAATAAAGCAGCACGAGTCATCGGCTGTACTTCATGCCTGGTTGGCAGGAATTACCACCACCTCCTTTTCTTTGTTCCGTCCTGTGAAAGGTGCACGGCATGAATTGAACATATTCTCAGTCCAAATATATTAAACGGAAATATTCCTGTAGCTGGGATTTAAGAGCATCCATATGTGTTATTTAAGAGAAATTCCTCTCTGCGTCAATGCCCGTTTTTTTTACCTTTTGCTTCTTTTGATCCATTAAATCAGTCACAATTGTAATCGAATACAAAGCAACTGATTACGCCATTATCTGTTTGACCACACACACACAAAAAAAGCCACACACCGTCATCTACCAAAACTAAGGAACGGTTTTAAAATATTAATAGAAAACTGACTGCAGCAACATGCACATCCCAGTGTTAAAGCACATAAAATTGTTTAGCAAATTGTCATTAATTGTGGCCATACCAGCCTGTCATTGCCCGATCCCGTTAGATCTCGGAAGCTAAGCAGGTCTGGGACTGGTTAGTAGTTGGATGGGAGACCACAGAATTCCAGGTGCCACAGTGGGGTGGCAGTCACCCAGTGGTATCTGTCATTGTGCCCTTGGGCAAGGCACTTCACCTACATTGCCTAGTATGAATGTAGTGTGTGAGTGAGTGAGTGTTGGTGGTGGTCGGAGGGGCCGATGGCGCACTATGGCAGCCTCGCTTCCGTCAGTCTGCCCCAGGGCAGCTGTGGCTACAATAGTAGTTTACCACCACTAAGTGTGGAGTGAAAGAATAATGCCTTAATTCTGTAAAGCGACTTTGAGTGTCTATGATAAAGCGCTATATAAAACTGATGCATTATTATTATTATTATTATGAATCTGATACGATACGATATATGTCGTGATATCAGTAATTACAAATCTCTTCAAATGTTTACTTGCAAAAACAAGTAACTGGTAACTAACTGTAATTCAAATACCGATTTCAAAATCAAGGGGTATGTTTATCAAACTGTCAAATTACATTTTTCAAAAAAGATGAACTTCTGTTTCCACAACAGATTGTGATTCTGTTATGTTTTTTTTTTTTTTTTTAGTTGACATCTATAAAAGTGGCCAGTATGTTTTATGAAAATAAAGTGCAATCATCTTCCAGGCTAAAATGCATTAAGGAGTGAGGTCGTTTAACAAGGTCTCATGTGCTTCACTGACACCCAGTGACCTGGCGCTCACGTGCTATAATTTGATTGCGCATTTAAATATATATTTCGTTAAACAAAACACGATTTGAAATATTTTTGGATCGATACGATAATCAAACCAAACGCGACTTCAGCGACTATAGTCATGCCTAAACTGCCTGTGGTAAGTCGCTTGAACACAGTCGCGCTTTTTGCTTGCTTCATTGCCTCAACTCGTTGCTGATTGAATGTCGTGACACAGCGTCACTCAAAGTCGTTTGAAAAGTTCAAAATTTTCCAACTTTGAGTGACTTCCAGCGACTCAGATCGCACGATTGAGTCGCTGGAATCGCGCAAGTTGCATCACTTGAAAGGAGGTTGCTTGTCATTGCGTCATTTACATTGATTTTGAATGTAATCTATGTTCGGTTTGAACACACCTTCACTATACATGAAAAAAAAAATCAATCTTTTCATAACGAGCAAAAAGAGAACTAAAGTATTATCCTTTTTTTTTTTTTTTGCTGTTCTTTAAGAATTAAAAGGCTTTGTCTGAGGAACGTGAGGAGCACTGACAGAGCCCTAATACAAAGTGACCTCCAGCAGGCCAATAATGTGCATGTTTCTGCTTAAACTTTTCCATCCCATACATCTGTCCTAAGCCAATGTATCTTTTCAACTACAGAAGACTATATAGTCAATGTCCAATTGTCTCAGTTGCTGCCCGAAAATGTAGAAATGCTAATACTGTTGAAAAACAACATGTCCATGTCTTTTAGACCAGTGGTTCTCACCTGGTCTCACCCTGCGACCCAATTTTGCCACTGTCATTAAATCGCGACCCACATTTAATCCTATTAATGCATAGAATCTTTTTTTAAAAACATGAATCTATATATTTGCCCATGCAACAAGCATTTCACAACAGGCCTGTCAAAAGAAAAGTTTCTTTCAAAATAAAAGACAAGTCCAACCCAACATGAGAGACATTAGGTTTTTATTTATTTTTGACCAGCTGTTTGCGACCCACCCAGTACAGGTCCGCGACCCACTTTTGGGTCCCAACCCATGAGTTGAGAATCACTGTTTTAGACTCGTAGTTTGATATTTTTATGCAAAGTTCATGAACACATTTTCTGTAGAATGTCAAGATGATGACATGATTTAGTTTTAATTGACAGCCTGTTTTTGCATTTCTTTTTTGCAGAATATCAATTTTTGATATTTACATAGGAAAAATTAGGTCATATGTGTTATTTGCGTGAGTTAAAAGGATATACCCAGAGTATACATAAGTATGGTTGTTTTTCAAACTGAATTTTTGGGGGGTGTCTTTTTTCCCACTTTCCAAAAATTGTTTTCGTTTCACCCCTAGGAATTTCCACAGATGTTGGATCAGCTGTGATCTGATTTTTCCACTTTCATTTTCAGTATGATTCTAAATCCATAGACCTCCATTGGATGAGGATTTCAATCTCCGCTGATAATTTTTTACATTATTTCATTCTTAACACATTTCATTATGTATTTGAATAAAGATTTTCAACTGGAATATTTCCTTCATTGAGATCTAGGATGTGTTCTATGTGTTCCCTTTGTTTTTTTTGAGCAGTGTAAACACCGTTGATTATGGACGCCCATTCCTGCCAGTAAAAAATATTAAATAAATAAATAAATGAAATTTAAGTCATAATTATGAGATACTATCTCAAAGCCAAATAAACACTATTGACAGAAACTGTCTGAACCATTTACAGAGAGAAATGGTTAAACTCTTCAAGTGAACATATTATATCATAATTATGATTTAGTATCTCATATATATGATTTAGTGTCTCATAATTATGAGATTGTATCCCGTAATTATGATTTAGTATCGCATAATCGTGACTTAGATTTTTATTATCACTGTTGTTATTTTACTTACTCCATAGTTGATAACATCAGCAATATTAGTATGTGATAAATTAAAACAATCTAAATGTTATAGTATTTTATCAACAACTGAATAAAGATTATAACAACTTATGGAACAAATATGCAACAACAACAAACAAAAAAACATGTTTAAATTTGCTTCCTACTGTTTATTTCTTCATGTTAAGAATACATGTTTTTATTATATTTTTTGTTTTATTGGAAGAAAAACGATAAGAAAAAAATGCGAGTGAAACATTGCAGGGTTGAGCAGATTTGTGGGGGGAAAAAAATCTAAATTTCATAGTATTTTATAAACAACAAAACTCTATCAACTTAATGAACAAATATGCAACAAAAAACATGTGTATATTGGCTTCCTACTGTGTATTTGTTCATGATAAGAAGAAATGTTTTCATATTTTTAGTTTTTATTTAAAGAAAAACGCTAAAAAAAAATTTTTAAAAAATAAAGAAAAGCGAGTGAAACATTGCAGGGTTCAGCATTTTTGTGAAGAAAAAAAAAACAATCTAAATTTCATAGTATTTTAGAAACAACTAAATAAAAACTATATCAACTTAATGATCAAATATGCAACAATTTAAAAAAAACTTATGAACAAAAAACATGTTTATATTTGCTTCCTTTTGTTTTTTTGTTCATGTTAAAAAGAAATTGCTTTATATATTTATATTTTTAGTTTTATTTGAAGAAAAACGCTAAAAAAAAAAAAAAAAAAAAAAAAGAAGAAGAAGAAGGAAAAGATGGTGAAACAGCAGGGTTGAGCATTTTTGTGAGAAAAAAATTTCATAGTATTTTATGAACAACTAAATAAAAAGTATATCAACTTGAGGAACAACTATGCAACAACAATAACAAAAAATGTTTATATTTGCTTCCTTTTGTTTATTTGTTCATGTTAAGAAGATTTATTTGAATTAAACGTTAACTTTAAGAATGCAAGGGAAACTGCAGGGTTGATATTTCTTCTGAAACTGAAACGTGTTTGTGAGTTATTTCCTCCGCCCTGAATGTGTTCAGCCATCACTCAGCAGTCATTAGAGGGTGAGTCAGGACCCCTGGAGCCTCGAGCCTTCGCCTGTCTCCTCTCACGACCCGTCCGCTGCACCCACAATTCCTCGCGCCGGGACAAGATGGAAGAAAGCAGCGACCGCTGGAGAACAATGTTTTGGCAATAAAATCCCCTAACGAGGCGAATACTGTGTGAATACCGGCTCGTTTGGAACCAACTGCGGTCATGTGTGGGTGAGTGATGAACTAAAGGGACTTTTATGCGTGTTGAGCGGCCGGGTCTTTGTATAGAGAGCGGCGGTGAGGGCAGATGCACGGCATCATTGTTTTGTGCTGCTCGGGCCGTAATGCGGCTCTCTGTCCGGGAAGCTAGCGGCTAACCTGCTAGCTCGTGGTTAACCTGATTGTTATAAACCCAACAGCTGCTTCACACCACAGAGTCTCACCTTGTGTATTACTGTGTGAGGTGTAAATGTGTTGCTTTATGGCTTTAGTTGGTGTTTTTAATCGACTTTGCGCCGCACGCTGGGGCCCCGGCTAAAGATAGCTATCAATAACCGGAGCTTCAGCGCTGCTGGCGGCCACAGATTTGATTTCACGGCGTCATCAAAGCTGGAGATCCGCACACCGAGACGCTGTGCTCATGTGAGCCAGGCATGCTCTCCACTATCAAACTACTGAGCACTTTGGAACCTTTTCATCACTGGTTCACCATGTTGTTAGAACTCCACATGGCTTCTAGTGAAGTTTAATCCTCATTACATGCGTTAATCGTATCAAATCATAGGCGATGTTTAGCATTAGCCTGGTAGCTATTGATGGCGACATAATAGTGGTTTCAATTTAATTTGATGTAATTGCTCCTTGTAGCCTAGGTTGTTTTAACATCTGTTGTTATAAATCAAATGTGGGCGTGATAAGGTGTTAAATGCTAGCTTTGAAGCCACTAAACAGTTGATTTGGTTGAGCAGGCAGAGATGGGTCGATTGTTTCTCATTGTGACCTGACGATGAGCTAACTATGCTAACTAGCTGGCTAACTACTCTGCATCACAAAAGCTGCTCTGCGGTGAAAGCGGGCGTCACGTAGCCAAATGGTCAGCTGGTCCAGACTAAACAATAAAGTCCACCTCGGTCCTCATTAACACGGCCATCAGACCCTCACAAATGTGTAAAACATTAGCCGGGTTGACCTAAATATATATAGTACACGTAAGAAGCTATTAATTTAGCATTTGAACACACACACAAAACCCTTAGCTGGAGCAGCTGGTCTAGATTAGTGAGTGTGTTGGGTTCGAGCTTAATTTAATTCACCTGTATCATTTAATATCTGAGTTACAGTTTTAAATTATGTGCTAAATGTAGAACAATACATACATTTAATTGTTTATGTTTTCTCCCTCTGATAAAACCCACAGTGTCTCACAATGTGTGCAGTCTGCTGGTTGTAAACATTACAATAATGGAACCATGGGCACTGGTGCATTTTGTGTGTTTTTTTTTTTTTTATTTATTTATTCCCCAAACACAGGATGACACGTTTGTTAGAAGTAGAACAATCACGTAGGATTGTTGTTGTTTCCTCGTTCCCATTTAACCTCATGTGAACCCGTGTTTGATTTGGTTTCTGATGCAATGGCAGCTGTCAGTTTGCACCAAGTAAACTGGCTACTGATGATGCATACCTCCATTATTATCACTGGCGTTACATACTGACTTGTGCAGGCTTTTTTTTTTTATTCCAACATAGTAATTTACATTCAAAAAGTGCAACAGAAAACATTATAGGCCGTGGCTACTGGTGCATTAAAGTATCGGTAGACTTCCACTCTATGGATACTCAGCGCCCCTCATTGGCCAGTTTAGGTCACGTGATTGGTGCACCACGTGACTTAAAGTTCCGTCATTTGTATTTTAGCTCATTTATTTTTAGCTACCCCACTAACCCTTTTATTTTAGCTTTAACCCAAATGGTAACTCTTACTCTATCCCTAACCCTAAAATGTTTATTTTTTGTCAGATATGTATTTATAAAGGTGGAATTTGCTTTGTTAAATATGTTAAAATGAAAAAGAAAAAAAATCATATGTCAAATGTGGGATTTAAACCCATGTTGGTTGTAAGTGCGGTGCCTTAGACCACTCGGCTATCCTTGCATGGTGGTAAACATAGGCACATTGCGCTTATGTAGAAAAGCTCCGGAAATGTACCCATAGTGCATTATGGCTATGTTTAACGTACCTCCAGACACTTTCGTCATTAAACAGAGAATGAATATGGAAAAACTCCTATGACTGATAACCGGCATTCATTAACCGATTATTTAATAACCATTAATAGGGCCAACATTCTCCGTTTCAAAATTTCCTCCATTCCGTTTCATTGTAAACCTATTTCTGCATTTTTCCTTGTCAGTTTACCCAAATTTAATTTTTCCACCATCTTTCCTTACTTCTATGTAAACATCTAAGGTTATTAAACTTTCCAAAATCATGGTAAACAAGCTAAATAGGGTTAATTGAGGCAACTACTGTTATTACCTTTTATATGCTTCAGGTGACACTACGGAAGCTGGGAATTCCAAACAAAGTCGCAACTCTGAGTTAGACCTGAGCGAGAGTAAAAGTAAAGAAAAAAAACCACAATGAAATATTATGAACATGTCTGTGTGATAACAGTGCATCACACATGTTGTTTTTATGGGAAAAAAATACTATGGAAATGGGATTGATTCATTTTTTTTTGCCATTTGATGATTGTGAAATCTTTAACTACAGCCACCGGGTGAATCACCCTCAAGTTTTGCACAAAATCCCCTGCAGTCGTATGACTAGAGCCGTTCTTATTGATTTTAAACAATTTAATGTTTTATCATGTAAAGCACATTGAGTTGCCTTGAGTATGAAATGCGCTATACAAATAAATTTGCCTTGCCGTGCCTAGAGTGATGGATTCTAAACGGGATTATGAGTGAGATTTGACATATTTGTCTGTTTGGTACATTTACTAAACATTCAGTCGCCTGTTTTCAAGGGAGAAATAGTGAGGAAATGCATGATATTGTCTCAAAACATTCATTCAAGGTATTTCTGTGTCATATTGGGACCTGATTTAAAAAAAATAAAAAATAGGTACACCCACATAAGTAACTAAATTAAAAAAATCCAACCGTTGGTGATAATCGGTCAAAGTTCTTGTTAATGTTTAAACGGGGAACCATGAGCATCCCTAATAGAAACTATAATTCAATGATAAAATTATTAAAAATCTCCCTCTCAGACATAAGCAGGAGATAAAATGAGTTTTTAACTTGGATTTAAAAATGTTCACATTGGATGCTTCTTTGCAGCATAACAACTAAAAACAGCATTGCCATGTTTTCTATGAACTCTGGGCTCCACTATCTGACCTGTGTCCATAGATCTGAGAGATCTGCTGTTTTCATACCTGACATCTCACTGATGGATTCTGGACCCAAATCCAGTCACACATTTATACACCAGCAGCAGAACTTTAAAGTTTAAAGCCAGTGTAACAACTCTAAAACTGGACCAAGGTTGTTGGTTCGATGTGTGTTTTGTTTATTTTAGCTTTATTGACTTGCAATTTGAAAGGTTTATTCTCACACATACCCTTGGCTTTTTCTGCTGTCCAGTAGGGTTGGGCATCGCTTGGATTTTAATGATTCTGATTCTCAATTTCGATTCCTGTTCTAAACGATTCTGATTCTTTGAGTTGTGCAGGTCAACAGGTCACAGATTTCACAGGATCATTTTTTCATTTGAAAAAGCCTTTACACAGGCCATTTTTATTAATTCATTTAGTTAATACAGTTTAAATGGGTTGCTGTATTGTAACTAGGGTATTCAATTACAAAGGTTTCCAACTGTAACTGTAAAAGTGAAACTTGCTGAAATAACACTACAAACAAGATGGCAGCAGTCTAAAAAAACAACGAACTGAAACCCAGGTAGATGTGAAACAAAATAAAACAAACTCAAACCCTGGAGCAGTCGTGACAAATCAATCTACAGTTCTATTTGCGAAAGATTAAGGTAATTTTGGTCATTTTGCGCTTGCGCGACTTACGGCGCTGACGCTCTGGCGACGACATAATCCAAGATGGCGGCGGCAATCCAGCCGACACTATTTAATAAGAGCCTTAAAAGACATGGATATAATTAAAAGAGTGGATGGGCGGAAGCATAAACATGCAGACTTTCACACAGACTTATCAAACATGCATGTACCTCGGTAAACACGGTAAATGGAGCAGGCTTCATCGGATGGCTGGCACTAGGACCCGGAGGCGGATTAAATGCGTCCCCGTACTGCATGTACAGGCTGTACTATCACCAGTTTATCATTTTACCAGTTGTTAGAGCTACTATCTTTACCAGGGAGAAACTGTTTATTCCTGGTGATTGTTTTCCGAAGTTTTACTGGGCTTTTTACAGGTGATTCCTTCCTATCTCCCTTCTGCTCCGCGGTCCAAACTGAAACCGTAGCCAGACACTCACACAGACTACATTCGCAACAGTCGTGTTCTGAACGCATCTTATAGAAACCCCGCGTAAACAAACAAAGCAAGCCACGGAAACAAACTAGTGTGGGCATTTAGGAATCGAAATAAATAATCAAAATGCAACATCTTCGTAACAGTTCCGAATCGGAAATTAGGAACCTTTTCTTATTTGGAACCGGTTCTCGGTGCCCAACCCTACTCTCCAGACAAGTATTTGTTATGTGATTTTTACAGTCTCATCAGTATGTAACATGGCTTCTTCTTTTTTCTTTAGGATATTCCACTCCTGCACCCCACTTTAGTATAGACGGCCTCCTTCTCCCCTGCACAAAGCAATAGCACCACCATGAGTATTGTCCAAGACAAAATAGGCAATGAGTTTTTGCGCAACGGTAGCATGGACCCCAACTTTGCACCAGGCATGCTTATGTTCAGCCACCTTCCTCCAGTCACCAGCTTCACACGGCTCACCTCCCAGTCAGTTATGGGCGAGCTCCCCCAGGAGATGATATTGAAGAAAGAGCGTGACTCACCCCCTGAACATCAGGGTGCTGCTGCCAACACGGGGGGCTTCCTTCACAGCATGGGCATCAAGCAGGAGAGACTGAACGAGCTGGACTACAGGATGCCCCTCTATGGTGCTGGTGGAGGAGTGGGAGTGAACTGTGGTGGGCCGGGTGCAGGGAAAAGTGGCACGGACATGACGGACATGTCTTCTTTCGGGAACCAACACCAAAATCACCAGAACATGCTCCTGCATGACCTCAGCATCAGCAACGTGCGGTCTCTGGGAGACCCGGTGAGTAGGGCTAGTTTGGCTTAGCTTTCTCCTGACTGCATGAAATCTCATGGTACATTTTTAACTTATGAAGTGTTTTAATTCATGTTTTCTTCTCAGATTCCCGGAAGACCAGGAAAAGAGCCAAAAGACCCCTCAGGCAGAAGAGGGAGAAGGAGCAACGGGGACGGGCAGGGGGGCAAAGCACGAAGGAAACGCAACGATGCTGCAAAGGTCATTTGTTTTTTGTTTTTTTAATTCATTTCATCTCCAAACAACATGGTGTTAGCAGCTGAAGTTTTCCCATTTAAAAAGACATTGTTCCCCTAAAATTTCTGATTTGTGTTTTTGGTCATAATGACAGAATAAGTGAGAGGGAAGGCGTGCGTGCGTGTGTGTGCGTGCATGTGTATAGAAACAGAATAACAAGGTGCTACTATTAATAAGTACTGGGACGAAATTCACAGACTTCACTTTAAGAAAATCCATATGCACACTACTATGGCCAAAATGATAATTATGATTATTTTTATCAATAATTTAATAATTAATCTTGATTATTTGTCCTGTTAGGCAAAACATCTGTATTTTTATTTTACTACTTTTTAACAAACAATATGTGAACAGTTTAGAGTGCAAAAGAAAAACTAGTCAAGCGAAGGTTTTGTAAATGTCTTTTTGGGATCTGTTTTCTTCATCATTGTCGGGTACGTATGTTGCATAGTTAAATAAAATTAAAAAAAAATCTTTAAAAAAAAAAAAAAAGATATGCACCAAAATCAATCCACACACTATAATTAAACCTCTATTTTTCCACTGTTGTTGCAGAATGAGGCCACTTTTTTTTTTATCATTTTCAAAAACTTTCATGTGGGTTCATGATTTACTAAAAAAAAAACTACAATTGTGTGTTCAGAACTCCTTCTCACAGTGCTGTATTTTCTGTGTAGGCCATGATGTTGGATCCAGATGGAGCCTGTCTGTCTCCTAACTCTAAGCCACATATCTGTGAGCATTGTAACGCAGCGTTCCGCAGCTCCTACCACCTTCGAAGACACGTGCTCATCCACACAGGTGAGGCTCAGCTATAACATGAGTGTAGAATGTTTCCTAAAATCTGATTTAAAGTTTTATATAGTCATTGAATTTGAAATAATTTAAATAAACATAATTTTTCAAAGCCAGGTGAAGCATTTCACAGCATCCAATTTAAAGTTTAAATAAATTCCAAATGGTTTTGATGATGTAGAGTCTGTTTTTTTAAACTCCACAAACATTTTGAACGGATGTGTCACCGTGAATGATCCAATCCTAGTTTAAATCCAGACAGTCACTGAAGCTAAGGATGACTCAGGGATTAATCATGTATTTCTGGACATCTTAGTCATTCTCTTTGCTGGGAATACCTCACGTAGCTTAATAATCTCCTTATTGTAGTCATTGAAAATGGTGTATTCTTTTAATGAAGTTTTATAAATTTATATATATATATAAAGCAATTTTTTTCAAACGGGGGTATGCGATGGCACTGCAGAGGATATGTGAGAAAAAGAGAGTGGGAAAATTAACAAATTAAAGTGTTAAAAACAGGATTTATCTTGATTTTAACATGAACTGAAAATACAAAGTCTTGGTCCGACACCAGATGGGAGATGGCCGGAAATGATAAAAACTATAGAAATAAATCTGTTCAGGAGCCACTAAATCTGTTTTTCAACCTTTGGGTCGGGCATTTAAATCTCTGAAAAATTAAAATACATTTTTGAATTTTTTTTGAATGATTATTCTTGTTTTTTTAATGAAGACAATACACAATCTTAAAAAAATATTTCTGTACTTTCACTTTGTGAATCTGGTTCAATTAAAATGCAAAAAAAGATGGTTCTTGTATTCAGAAATAAGAGAACAAGGCACTACTACTGATCTAGAGTGTGGGTGAGAATTAGGCAGAACTAAATCTGTGTGTTTTTAAATGAAGAGAACATGCCAGGATGTTTTATTATTATTGCCATGTGTCCTTTTCTGAGTTAATGTGGTGATGTGTGTGTGTGTGTGTGCATGTTGTATTTTTGATCACACAGGTGAGAGGCCTTTCCGGTGCAGTCAGTGTAACATGAGCTTCATCCAGAAATACCTGCTGCAGCGGCACGAGAAAATCCACAGTGGTGAGTCAGTGAACGCACACATTTTTATTTATGGTGTAACAACGCAATCTGACGTCACCACTGCTGTGTGTGGCAGGGGAGAAGCCTTTCAGCTGTGACCAGTGTAACATGCGCTTTATCCAGAAGTACCACATGGAGCGGCACAAAAGGACGCACAGCGGCGAGAAGCCATATCGCTGCGATACCTGCCAACAGGTGGGCTACTTATTCCTCTTCTCCTGTCCATACATTTAGGCAGTCATTTTAACTCATGGTTTAATAGAAACATGTACAAATAGAATGTTTTAATGTTCTGGTGCTTAAATATTTGGATGTTCACACAATCTTTATCATTACCATTTTACAGCCTTTGTCTGATCAGTGTTTTGGAAAAGCAGTCAGACGTTGAACTGCACGATTTTATTTAGACATTATTCAATTAGATTTGTCCTTTATGTCTTTGAGACTCAATGATGGTTTAAAATCTGTGGTGAACATGTAGTATTCAAGCTGTGGACATTTTCTCACACATTGTGCCTCACTCTTGTTTTCTTTATTTGGTTTTATTCTATAAATAAATATTTCTTGACAACAGTAGAGATTTATCTTTCTTATTGTTCACTCAATGGGAAATTGACACCTATTTGGATTTTAGTTCTTTGATTAGTTTTCTCTTGATTCATAGTTCTTTACACTTTATACACCGTAAGTTGATCTTATCACATCACAGACATGAATACGATTCTTAGAACGAAAGCTTTTCTCTGGAATAAAAGATCTGAGAATATTACATAGAGCTCAGCGATTTATATCAATTTTCAAGATATAGCAAGTTTTCTTTTTTGGAGAAACAAAAAATTACAACATCGCCTCTATCGATAGACTGTGTGTGTATATATATATATATATATATTAGGGGTGTTGAAAAAAAATTTATTCTGCGATATGTCGCGATAATACGTTGCGTGTTTCTCGGATCAATTCAAAATGCATCCATATTGATTTTATTTTTTTTAAATTTGTATTTCTTTTTTTTTTTTAACCTTTATTTAACCAGGAAAGTCTTTTCCACTGCAGGAGACATTGTAACTGCACAAAGAAGTTGCACTAAAGTCAAAGTTTAAAAGCCACAGGCAGATTGTATGTTATTTTTTAATTTTAAGTTGTTGGCACATGACATGTTAAAGCCAGTGTTTTGAGTGTAAAATATATTTCATACATAATGTTCTCATGAAGGTGTACGCAAGTCATATATAATCACCTTGTACTTTAATATCGGGATATATCGTATTGTATCGTGACCTATGTATCGGGATTTGAATCATATCGCCAGCTGCCAGGCATTACACACCCCTAATATATATATATATATATATATATATATGTATGTATGTATATATACTGTACTTAATTTTTAACATACTACTTTTAGGAGTCACTTTCACTACTTCTCAGAACAGCATAAAAAGCACAGATGAATTCTGAGTGCGTTCTAACCCAGACCTTCCCCTAAACAAGCCACACTACAGAACTCACTCACACATGCTGTCCCTTAGAGGAGAAAAAGGCTTATGTGTCACATATTGTGCAGCTGTTTGGTAATAATTGTGCCTGTGTGGCATTTGAATCAGCAAAATTATCTCAGAATTGTCTTTCTGGTCAGGTTTAATTTTAAATTAAGTTATCAAGATTTATATTGTATATATTGCTATTTTGAGAAAAAATATTGAGATATTTGTTTTGGTCCATATCTCCCAGCTGTAATACTACAACAAACTACAAATCAATCTAGCAGCTAGACGTGCAATTACTTTAGGCCTCTGTCGTTAGAGGCCATGTTGGAGATAAATTCTACACAATTCACCAGACAGAATTTTAAACACTTTTAAAGGCTGAAACCTTTCTAGTTGTGTCACAGCAGAGTAAGAAAATCTGACCTTTTTGTTTTTCCATTTCTTTCAGTTTTTCTCAAGAACAGACCGGTTACTGAAGCACAAACGCACGTGTGGAGAAGCCATAAAGAAGGGCCTAGACCCGAGCATGCTGGAGCTCAGTGAGGCAGAGCTAGGCCAGGGCAGCTATTCACTCTCTCAGGGAAACAACAACACCTCCGGGCGTAAGAGGGCCAAGTCCAAAAACGGCGAGGGTGGTGAACGCAGGAGGAAGAAGAACGCCTCAGCAGCAGCGGCGTCGTCCTCTGGTGGAATGGCTGGTGACCTCCTGGACTTCAACATGGACCACCCGTCAAGCTCTGACCCCAACATGCAGGGACGCACCCCTAAGCTCGTGTTTAAAAAGGCAGGCCGTAAAGGACTGGACAAGGGCCTCCTCTCTCTGGACGATGGTGCAGACGGACAGAAACTATTGGATCAGAAACCTGGGGGCATGGATCATGTTGAGGTCTCTGGTCTTGATAACATGGCTCTGCTTCAGGGGCCAGGGGGCAACAAGCCGGGGCCCGCCACCACCAGCAACTACGATGATGCAATGCAGTTTGTGAAAAAGCGGCGCTACCTTCATGCTGTCAACAATGACTATGGAGCTAGCTCGCTCCACATGGCCCCACAGGGCAGCAGCGTGATCCAGGGGTCACTGGGTCCAGAGCCCACACTGGCCATGTTGGACACCTCGCCGCTGGATCTCAAACACGACAAGTCGGGCATTCCAGAGGAGGTCCTGCAGAGCCTGCTGGACCACTACAGCCATAAACCAGAGGGTTCGCACCACCACGATGTGACTTTTGACCTGTCGGACCACCCGCACCACGTGGACCTTCAGCCCGCTGCCCCCGTCACTCCAGAGCTGGATGACGACTCGCCAAACGGTGGCGACAAAACGACAGTGATGCACGAGTACTCCAAGTACCTCCTGCAGGCCCTAGAACGCACCAGCCACACCAGCCCCTTCCCCAGCTTGGGCCCCAGTGGGCCCTTCACCCTCCTGTCCAGCAGCTCCAGTCCCACGGGCCCCATTTTCTCTGACAAGCACGTGTACGCCACCTCCCCACTGGACTGTGGCTACCCACCCGCCGTCTCCTCCCCGCTGCCCATCGCTGCGCCTTCATCAACCTCCTCCTCATCCTCCTCCAAGTCCCACTATGGTATGCTGGTTGGCTCCCCCTCCACGGCCGGATACCACCTCAGCCTAGAGTCCACGAGCCACCAGCAGCTGACGCCGTCTCAGGAGCTGACGGAACAGTTGGAGAAGCAGCACTCGCCCGGCGCATTTAACCTACCTCCCCAAGACCTCACGGCTCAGGTGGAGGCTGCTAAAGGGCAGCAGGCCAAGGCTGGGGGGGGCACCGCACCCACCAATGGCTCCACCTACCCAGACCTGTCCCCACTGAACCCACCTAAGGAAACCACGTACCAGATAGAGAACTTTGCCCAAGCCTTTGGCTCCCAGTTCAAGTCAGGTCGGCGAACCCCTCTGAGCTACGGCAGCGACCCCGGGTCAGAGGTCGACCACAGAATACGGACTCCAGTGTCAGAATTCTCAGGGTATACCAGTTTGTTAGCTGACGTCAGTGAGCCGGTGAGTACAGGATCCAAAACCCCGACAAGCCAAAGTTTCAGATAAGGTCAAACGAGGTGAATCCAGCAGGGGGGGGGCCGTCCTGTTTCTGTCCACGCGGCCCCTGAACTCATCTGAAATCTGTTCTTGTAGCAAAGATTTCATTTTTTTTAAAACACTGCCATTAATGTTGATACAAAATGACCAGGGAGGGTCTTTCATGGCCTCAAATGCAATTTTTTAAGATATTCTCATTTTTCTGTAGTGGCTTAATTTCATTTAAGAGTAGTGTTTTTGATATGAACGTACCGTAGATTGAAATGTAATTTAAAACATTTAGAGGGTAGCTATGACTTTGCTTGTTTTACTTCTTTCTCTACCTTTTGTGTTTTACCAATCAATGATACCAATTGTAAAGTAATAATGAGAAATGTTGAGAAATTCAATAATAGCAACCTTTTGTGGCAGGGAAAGGCCCAGAACTCAAATGGCAAAAAAAAGAAGTATATATTGTCTGTTACAACAAGCGTATTAACTCAGGAAAAATAGGCAAAATTTTGTTGTAAGACTTTGTATTAAGAGATGCAATGAGCACAGCTTTTACACGTGTGCTTTGAGACGACAAAGCTTTGATTTTATCACTTTTGTTTGAAATTGTCAGGAAAAACAAATGCATAACGATCCACTCGGGTTTTCTACTGTGTGTAGTTTTTGTCAAAGATCATGGTACTGTTACGTCACTGTGAAAACATCCACGTGCACGCCGCTGTGCACAGCCTGTAGCAGAGTTCATCCCATGGTGTTCACACTAAGTCACCAGCTGCTCCCCCCCAGTGGGCGGAGCTTATTGAGCGCTGCGCTCCTCTGCCAGACTGGGGCCTGACTGGCTGCAGCCGAGACAAAATCCTACCCAGAAGTACCTGCACATGGCTGTTACAGCAGCTTCTGAACACAGTGAACACAAACGTTTGCTGAAATAATCCTTTTTTTTTTTTTTTTTAAAGACAAAAAATACGGTCTCCACTTTTTCACTCCTTGCTGTTCGTTTTTATGTCAATGGAATCAAACAAGCACTTTTCTAAACATTGGAAACAATAACCCATTTAATCTACAGATGTGATACGTGACTATTATGCGAATGAATAAGAGGAGAAAACTGTGAATGGGAGGGAGGAGCTTGTTTTTTAACCGGGTTTTAAAGGCATGACCACGGGCATTTTATGTATTTTGTTGTGTCTTCTTAAGGGTAAAGAAAAGGGTGGGATGGGTGTATTTTAATTTTTATTTCTTGCGTTTTTTCGGGTGATGTACAAAGATGATTTGCCATAATTTTGTTATACAATATTTTGAGAGTACCTCTTTGTATTTAAATGTTTTTGAGATATGGATTGAGATGCTGGAAGCTTTTTTTTTTTTTTTTTTTTAACCCCCTTCTCCGGGTGTACCTGATGCTCACCCCGAACCCAAACTATTTATTCTCCACCAACCACTACACGACTCAGCAGCTGATATTATTAGGCGAGCCTTTGACGGACCTACAGCCGATTTCCACCTTTGAAAAGAAAAAGAAAAAAAATGAAAAAGATTTAAAAAAAACTTTGCAAAACATCCGTTTTTTGGAAGAAATGGTTTCAGAAATGCACTGAACAAACCAAAAGTTCAGTATTCCTCCCCTTCAGTATGCAGCCCTGCACTCACAAGAATTAACAATGGCCTTCTTTGTCTTCCATGGCTAAAGCCATTCTTTCCCGGCAGCCAGGGTTGATATTTAATTTAGTTGATTTCCTGTGAGCCGTAACCCCCCCCCTTTCCCCCTTTCCCTTCGTCTGTGAGCGCCACAGCCAAGAGACTTTGAAGCTGCTTAGATCACAGGGAACAAAGACTGACCAGCCCCTTTACTCCAAACACACACTATGCTTTTAAAAACGAGAGAGAGAAAGCGGATGAGACAGGAAAACAAAAAAGACAAAAAGATTGACCTGAATATACCTCATATCACTAAAGCGTAAGAAAGCAGGGACGTGCGTTTCTTGTATGTAGTGGAAATATTTGTAGTATAGGTTTGACATATTGTATAATCATTTTAACACTGCCTGTGTTTACAGTTATAGAGTAAAATGCTCATCAAAATGCAAATGTACTATTTTGTTTTCTGTGTAAACATCCACGCCAAGCAGTGTTGCATTTTAGATGCCTCATAGAACATTCATTTTTCTCATGATATCCCTTATTTTTGTTACTTGCCATATTTGTGTTTTGATATGAACTTTAGAAGGAAATTGTTTACAAAATGTACAAAAACACTAAAAATGTGTGTTCATTTTTTTTTGTTTTTTGTTTTTTTTTCCGAGTTTTTTTTCCTCTGTATGCATGATAAAAGGCGTTTTTTGTACGGCTTTTTTCCCTGTCACCTCAATACCAAATTTTTGTAGCAAAGCCTTCCAATTCCTTTGTCTTATTTGTTCTAGACCCCCCCATGTGATATGATTTCCCAGGCTGTGTCTGTTATTGAGATGATGAACGGATTAGAAAAGCCAATAAACAATTTTTGTTACAAAAAAAAAAAAGCAGGCTGGTTGGGTCCTTTTTACCGGAGCGCCATTTTGACTATTTCTAATAATTAATGTTGTCGCTGTAACCAGAATTGTAATAATTTAAATGCAACACTGACGTGCACTCACTGTAGTGTGCACCAAATAATGACATGTTATATGTACCTGACACAAATCACTTAACTTTTGCCATACAAGTCTGTTAAAGTATCATAAGCTTCAATGGGATTTTTACTATTTTACCTTCAATGAGCGCAAATTAATGCCTTTAGAGATGTGTCAGAAGAATAAACCAAAAATGTTTTCTTATTCAAAAACTATTATCCTCAAATTAGGGCTGGGTAATATATTGAGATTCAAGATATATCGAGTTGTCTGTTTTGGCGATATAGAAAATTCCAATATCGCCTTTTTTATTTTATATATATATATATATAGCTTATTTTGTATTGAAATACAGCATGAAAAGCAGTTAGCGGTAGATGGATTTCTGAATGTGTTCTAACCCAAGCCAACCCATAAACAAATCCACACTACAGAACTCACACGTGCTGTCCACTATCGGGAGAAAAAAAAGCCAAAAGTGGCACATATTGTGCTGCCATTTGTAAATAAATCTTCCTCTGTGGCATTTTGTATCAGCAAATTTCACCCTGAATTGTCTTTCTGGTACTTTGTTTATTAAATAGAGATTTATAGCATTTAATGCCATTTTCAAAAAAAATATTCAGATATGAGTTTTGGTTCACATCTCTCAGCCGTACCTCAAATACTTTACTACTAAAGCTTAAATATATATGTATACAAATGTATATATTTGTTGGTGGTTCAATGGTTGTGCCTGTGAATTATCACTTATTTTGTTGAAGTTAAAATCCTGCCAGTTCTTCCCTTCTGCTGCCACAAGGTGGCGTTCATCTTCACATAATCATAAGGCAGGGTGACAGCAATGAGTTGTACATTTGGTACATCATTTTTACAATGCCGTATTTAACTGAACGCATTTCTGAAACAAACATCTGTCTCCAGGCTTGAATTATATGGACTATTAGCACAGACGTTGGGATGCTATAGAGTTTTCCAGAAGAATTCATGGTTTTTGGTTAATAGGTGCAATAGAATGAGGACGTTAGTACCAAAATAAACACCAAAGTTGCTTTGATCACATTTATTTGACGATATCCAACACGTTACTATACAAAGTGTATAAACGGCAGAATACAAACAATATGCTTATAATCCTACTTTCATGTGTAAACATTTGCAAACTGAATCTCTTGTATTTGTCTCACAGCAGTGGCTCAGTAGTTTCTAAAGAAACAAAAGTCAGTCCATCTCATTTATGTAGGAGGAATATCTATTTTAGGCCCGTTATTACTATGACTTTCATTCCTTTGATTTCCCTTTGATCACAAGCTTTGAGGCACTAATCTGATTCGGCTCCAGATATTTCCAGTGCGATCCTCTCGATGGACTCGGTGGAGGAGCTTTGAGATCTCTGGGACTCAGAGGCCTGAGGACTGTCCACTGCAGAGTGCATCAGAGGCAAGTAGATATCATCCATGTTTGGGAGCACAAACACTTTCTAAAAAGGGAAGATGAAAGTCAAGTAAAGGGTGAAAATAAGTCCGGCAAGTTAATTTTGTCTCCTTTTTGAATAACATGTTTCATTTACTCAGACAACTTTTTTCAGGAAATGTACTTTGATCTCTTGACATTTACTTTGATCGCCTTCCTAAGAGGCATCTGCTGATCGCTTTGATGTGTCCTTAGGAGTTATTTCCGACACCTAGGACCCTTCTTCTCCAGAGGCCATTGGGTCACAGGGGGTGTGGCCAGCCTGACAGAGCAGTCAATTTGGCCACGGCCCAGAAAAGACACACCAAAGCGATTAGCAGACGACTCTGAGGAAGACTGACAGTTAACAGTAGAAACATGTCAGGAGATCAAAGTAATTTTCCTGAAAAAAGGGTGAAAATGTATTTCCTCTCAACAGATTCACATTTCCGTTTCTTTCCTGTACCTGAAACTCATCCTGCAGCTTCTTTTCGATCCATTCCGTCACATGGCAGAAAGTGACTTCCCTCTCTCCCAGTTTGGGACGAACATGCAAATCAAGTTTGGGTGGAACGCAGAAGCTGTACCTTCAGCGAACAATGAGACGCTGTAATTATTAACAAGTCCTACAATACCTCCATTACAAACAAAAGATCAATTAATTTTTCTGCGTCAAAGACTCGTAGATTAAAAATTGTAAACATATACATTTATTCATTATTACAGGTTTTAAATAAAGAAGCATTCCATAATTGTTTCCACTCATACCATATTCGGTCAGTAGGGGGCGGTGGAATGTTGACGACTAAGATCCCTGACAGCTCTTGAACCTCTACTGTGAGAAGCAGTGGGGTGTTGGACATCTCCTCAAACTTCTTCTTGATGAACTCGTTCTCCGCGGCTTTCTGAAAATACTTGGATTTTGCGATTTTATCCACAAATCTTAGGATCTTTCTTCCAGTCTTTGCACCCGCTGCCCTGCAGGAGAGGAATAGAGTTAGGATCAGGACATCAGCCATCTGCAGAGACTCAAGGAGGCAAAAAGCAGTCTCAGCATGAATCCACTCAAGCTGTTTGTTCCACAGAATACAATGTGTTCTAGAAAAAAAAAAATCTAAAAAGAGCTGAGGAATGAATTTAGGTTGTTCTTCATCAAACGGTGCGTGCTGTACCATGGAGACGCTATAGCAACTGACAGAGCAAAATTGTCCTCTAGATTAGTGTTTCTCAAATAGGGGTACGAGATGGCACTAGTACGTGAGAGAGAAGGTGGAATGGTAACAAACAAAAACATTAAACCTATGGGGTTTTGTGATGTTTATTTTTTAGTTAAAAAGCAATAATAAATGCAATATCTTGTTTTATCTGTTGTAAAAGATGATTCACCTTATCAGATGTTGAATGTTGACATAATTTACATATTGGACTGTCACCAATCAGTCAAATCTGAAATACAGGGGGTACTTGAGAGAAAAGTGGGAAATTAACAAATGAAAATGTAAAAAAAATGGGGGTTTGTATTGTTCATTTTTGGTTAATAATAATAATAATGATGATGATGAAAATTATCTTGATTAGAACATGAACTGATAATAGTCTTGGTCCCACACCAGGTGGGAGATGACCAGAAATAAAAATAACAAAATATATAGAAATATAGAAATTCCTCAGGAGACTGTTTCTTTCCACTTATTTACAATGGGATTCTTTAAAATGTGTGTTATCACTCGTTCATTCCATCATTATGATCTATACAACTAATGTTGAAGTCAAATAAAGGGGGTACTTGGGTCAAATAAGTTTGAGAACCACAGATCTAGACAATATCAAAATTTAGCAACAAAGTCAGATTTACCCTTCAGTTGCTGTTGCGGGTCCTTTCTCGCCCACCGCACCCTGAAGGTCTGACAGGAGCTGGTCCTCATCATCAGATGATCCAGCACTGGATGACTCCTCATCACTGTCTGCCAACACACTGAGCACTGGCCTGCAACTGGTTAGACACACAAAGCGACGGGCTAGGCATTAACCACTAAAGTAGAAAGAAAGGGTTTAGCTTAAGCATTCAAGTTGGATTTCACACATTCTAAAGAGGCAAAGCTGATACCAAACTTGTGTAAAGACACATTTCTTTCTGTCCCGTTGCATTATTTATTCAGGATCTTATATTGATAATGGGAGATTTGGACGCTTGATAAGTTTCCTCCATGAATCCATTGCAGATTGTGGTTGTTTGCTATGGTTTTTCCTGTTGAGTTGAAAAGGTCACATATGGTAAAGTCGATTAAAAGCATGGCTATTTTTCTTGAACAGCTAATTTTTTCGGGGGTTCTTTTTCCACTTTAAAAAACATCGTGTTGTATCTTTTCCGCACGCTCATTGTCGTCTATTGTATCGTATCGAACAAGGTTCCCTACAAATTGTCATGCTCCTTCCAAATGTTTCCCCCACTCTCCTTCCAGTTTTTAATATTCTTTCAACATTTTCTCGGCTTGATGCGCACCAATAATTGGACCGGTTTTTGAATGGCTTTTCCCACAACCACAGGATGTGTCCATCCACGTGGAAGTTACTCACTGCACCATTTAGTTAGGGTCTAATAGTTTAGTTTAGTTGAAACTCAGTATGCCAGGACTAAGAGGAATTAAGCACGTAAACATGTGTACAGTATATACACATAACACAAGGGGTTAAAACGTGTAAAAATGTGAAGCCACATTTGATTTGATCACAGGCTGATAAATGAAGGATTAAAATGATCAGATTCAGTCCCAGCTCCTAATCTGCTAGAAAGTCAAAATAGATTAAAATCCAGATTTAAATACTTCCTTGTTCACTTTGCATTCATTCAAACTTTAACCAACATTGATTTGAACCGTAATCCACTTTTATGTCCAATTTATGTTCCAATTTCCATGTTTTTGTTGTTGTTGTTGTTGTTGTTGTGGCTTTGAGAAGAACAGAGTGATAGAATCCTTGATTTTTTAGATTTAATTCAGTCTATTTAACCCACTCCTGCTGATAGTGATGAGATACATTTGTAACTACCACTAAAATTAACATTATTCATGATGTTTTCACAGAAGAAAATGCAAAAGCAGCTAAAAACATACTTTGTGTGTGTGTGTGTGTGTGTGTGTGTGTGTGTGTGTGTGTGTGTGTGTGTGTGTGTGTGTGTGTGTGTGTGTGTGTGTGTGTGTGTGTGTGTGTGTGTGTGTGTGTGTGTGTGTGTGTGGGGCACTGACCGTGTGCTGCCAGTGTCAGTCACATGGTGCACTGCATCCTGACCACCATCTTTACCCAGTTTGGACAGGTTGAACTTGGTCTGCAGAGTCATCTGTAGTTTACCTGTGTAGACCAGTTGTAGCTCCACCCATAGGCCTATAAGGGGCAATGCAACACACACTGTTGCAAACTAATAATAATTAACAAAAAAAACACAAAAAAACAACCTTTTTATAATACACAGAAGGAAATAACAGTTTATTGCAGTTTGTTTTGCGGGATTTTCTTGTCATTTAAGTTAACTTTTGTTGTTAATTTGTATGCTTTAGAAGTCATTTTGTTCATATTTGTTGCCTTTTTATTTATTCTTCTGTTATTTTGCGTGTATTTGTGTGTCTTAGAAGTAATTTTCTATGTTTTTGTTGTCGTTCTGTGTAATTTTTGATTAATTCTGTTTATATTAGATGTCAAATTTTGTTTTGAGTCATTTTGTGTATTTATCTTGAAGTTTTTTGCATTTTTATTTAAGTTTTGTGTAATTTTGTTGCTGTTGTGTATATTTATATGTTAGTTGTCATTTTGTGTGTCTTTAAAGTGATTTTGTGTGTTGTTGTGTCATGTATTTTTGGATTCTTTTTGTTTATATTTGTGTTCGTTTTGTTCGTTTTTGGAGTAATTTTGTTTGTATTTGTTACCAGTTTGTGCATTTGAGTCATTTTGTGTATTTACCTTGATGTTCTGTGTGTTTTTGGGGTCACCATGTGAATTATTGTTGTCGTTTTGTGTGTTTTTGGAGTCATTTTCTCCATTCACTTTGGGGTCAATGTGTCTGGTTTAGTGAATGCAGGTTGTTTATTAAAATGCCAGAAATGGGATGGTTTTTTGAAGAAATATGAAACCTATTGGAGCACAAATCTGACCTAAATGTGGGTTTCAGTGGCTTTTCGTAATGAGATTACGATAGCAAAGGAGTC
Source organism: Gouania willdenowi (assembly GCF_900634775.1). NCBI lineage: Eukaryota > Metazoa > Chordata > Actinopteri > Blenniiformes > Gobiesocidae > Gouania > Gouania willdenowi. The sequence goes on from NC_041062.1 coordinate 14,863,622, forward strand.
TGATCACACTGCAGGAACAACAGTTTACCTTCCTGTGTATAGACCGTTACATTGTACTTGTATATTTGTTTTTATTGCATCGTTTCATCACCAAACTGCACTCACCTCTGTGGTTCACCTCTGGCCTGGATGTGGCTGTGATCTGTGGCATTGAGGAGCCCATATCCAATTCGTTGAGAGTCAGTTCATTCATAAAGTACGGCAGCTGCAGGAGGGGTTGCATGTCAGATTGGATTTGGTGTATTTATAGGTGGCCACACACTGTCGGGACACTGTAGATTTCACTAAAAAGTGATCTTACTTTGATTTTGCTCAGTTTCTTTTGAATCTTTTGAGAGACGGCATCCGCCCAGTACTTTTCTTGTAGAAAATCCCAGAATATTCGACCAATTAAAGCATTCGTCCACGATGTTTGGCTTTTTCCAGTGTGCAGTGCTTGATCACAGGTACACTGAAAGGAAAAATGAATGAGAACTTTAAAATATTGCATTTTGCCGTGAATGGTGAAAAGTAGCAAACAATAATTGACTTTATTTGAGTGTGCCTCACATGATCCTTAAGAGTAGGGCTTTCCTCTGTGCTACTCACTCCAGGACTGGACAATGGGGTTGACTCCTCTGCTGCCAGCACACATGTAGCCATGTAGCTGTGATAATCAGGGAGAGAACAGCACTTGTTGTTCCCTGACGGAGCCGCAGAGATGCAGGAGAACTGGAGTGTAGTGGGGGCGTCTTCTTCACTGCTGCCAATTCTACTGGAGCCTCGACTGTTTGGGTTACTAACCTGGGACGTAACTCTCTGTGCTTGTTCACCTGGACGAACAAACACAAGACTAAGATGATAAATAAACAATAAGTCTTGTAAAGGTTAACCATAATCTATTTTTTTTCTTATATCTGTAATCTAATCGCTAATCTAACCCCTTTGTCCAAACATTTACAAGTGAAGTTGTAAAGGCAAAATAAGGTTCCTTTCCTGGGGAAGATAACTACATTTTTTTCAACTCAACCTATATTTCATCCTCTACTGATGCCAGTGTGCCCCCAAAAACTCCAACTTTAATGTCTCACGTACTGAGTTTACATTACTCATGAAAATGCTTGAAATCCAAATAGCCTAATAAAAACTGTAATGAAACACAGCTATAGAGTGACGTTGTATCGCTAGGAACAGCATAAACAAACGAGAACTAAAATTGCGTCAAGTGATTCACTAGCTGCGTTTCCATAAGCCTTGGAAATGCGCAAAATCTAAATAGCGCAATAATAACTGGTAATGGAACCACCTGAATTTAAAAAAAAAAAAAAACTCTCAAATATTGCGCTTTCATGAGGTTTTTCAGACTTTTCGAGATTAAAATGTATAACAAAAGCACAATGGAAACACTTTTTTCCGCAATTGCACGTCACAGGACATGACGTACCTGGTCACATGACCACTTCTCTAGGATGACACGAATCACACGATGCAACGCGCAAAACTGTGCGTAAGTTCAAGCCACATGACCATTTCTCAACAAACTCATTGTTTGTGATGGGGTCAATAACAATCTATCAAACGGCGATTTCAACCTATGACTTTTGTTTGTAAGTAATTCTCCCATTTCTCCCTGGAAGAAATACTTTCCATTTATTGATCTATGAGGCCTACAATAGGTCTTTATCAGTGTTAAAATGTGTTATCGTACATATGTAATTCATCTTTTTCTGTGAATATGAACCTGCAGTACACACCTTGTTAGCATACAACAAATGGGAAGAAGAGAAGTTTAGTTCAACTACATCAAGATATTTTAAAAAAGTATAAACCAAAGACATCGGAAGATTGCGACTTTATGATAGATATTAAGTACAAAACCACAAAAACCATTTATAACTCTATATGTAAGCAGTTTACGGTAATTTTGCAACTTCAGATTCATGTGTTTAGTTGCTGGTCTGTGTTCATTACAAACTCAACAGGCTTTTATATGACAAAAAGATTATATTTATATTATATTAGAGTTTCGTTTGCTTTTAGAACCTTTATGCGATTGCCAAATGTTTAAACTCATGATGTTACATTATCAAACAGATAAAAGACATGTTGTGTGGGTTTAGCTGAAGTATACTGAGTATATTTAAGTTCAAATGCCATTGATGTTTTACACTTTTAATCATCTTCTGTGTCTTCTGATTAGAAATCATTTCAGTGGCAAATACGTACCCTTATTTGCTGCAGTATTCTGGCTTAAAATATGTAAGAAGATACGTTTTGTTAAAAAAAATCTTCCATAAATGTGCAATTTCTACGAGTTTTTGTGTCAAAATGCTTCTTATCTGTGCTGACGTGTCTATGCTTTGAAGCCTGTTCAGACTTTAAAAATAGATTATTGTATTCCCAAAGTGTTGTTTGTTCTGTGAAGTCTAAAAATAGCCAATTGGATTTGTCACCCACACCACAAGAGTGACTGAGAACAAGGAACAAAAAGTTGCAACAAACCAAACTGTGTGACAATGGCAGGATTTACAACAGCTTTGTTTTGGAGATTCTAACCCATGGGAGAGTTGTATTTGTTCCTTTAAATCATAGACGGTGACTCTGGGAGCTATAATGCCTGTAAAGGCTTTGTCAGATCAGGTCATCTAGCAACTGTAGGGTGATGTTGTCGACTGATACGGATTGGAGAACTAGAGCATGTAATCCATAATCCACACATGTATCGTTTTAGTGTTGATGCCTTATCGAGAGGCCTTCTCGTCTCTAATGCATTATCAGCGGTTTTCATACCTGATCTGGACCCACATCTGGCTGGCTTGTGTCTTTTCTCCCTGTCTGTCTCTTTGTCCATGGATGCAAAAAGGAAATGACGAAACCACTCCTCTTTCTCTCGCCCTGTGCGTCCAAACAGGTAAAGTGTGGAGAGAAGGTCTTGAGGGCGTTGTGAAGAACTTGCAGGTTTAGCATCTGTGGCCTCTTCATAGTTCACCTCCGGAATAATAACTTCTTCTTTCTGGGATATTTCTCCATTGGATAGTTGAATGCAAATCGGATATTTTGGATTCCATATTCTCTTTCGTGCTAATGCAGATGGAAGCAGGAACACCTTCAGATCAAAGCCGCAAAGATTAGTTGTGACAAAAAAAAACAAACTTGTTTATATTCAATAGTAATCAATACTGAAATCATGACTCATAATCGCCTTTAGTGTAGTATTCTGCATGCTTGGCTGGAAAATCCTGGAATTTAGAAAAATATTTGCTCATGCAAATATTTCACTTGTCAATTAGCATTTTGATATAATGTAACAACAACTCCCTTGACACAAGCTTGGAGTGTGATCGTACTTTACTCTTTGTGAGTTGAAAGCAGCGTGACTTGACAAAGGTAGTCTCGTAGACTCGCTCGTCATACGTGGCCCTGCGGCTGATGTTGGTTCTCGGAGTGTCCAGACGTAGGCAGGATCCCTCCAGGGTGGCGTACACAGAGTGTGTCAAAGCCGGGTGGCACGTCTCTGGGTCATAATCCTGTATTTCATTCATCCAGCCCTGAAAAGCCGTAAAAGTGATTGGTGGTTTAAATCCACGTCAGTGTTGATAGGTTCAAAAGAATGAAGGCAGTGGCTATTCTTACGGTTGCCGTATCAATATACCAACATTCTATCCATATGCAGTGCCCTTATTTGGTCAGTTTAGGTCACGTGATAGGTCAGTCATTGGCCAGTTTTGGTCAATCCTTACCCTAACCCTAACCCTAACCCTAATCCTAAAAATTGATGCGATATTGGGTTATAACCTTACCCTAAACCTAAACCTAAACTTTACCCTAAACCTAACCTTAAGACGCTGCGTACGTGTACTTTGGTACCAATTGCACTGGGGGTTGTCCGTATGGCAACCGTACAAATAGACACTTTCAAGAATAAATAACACGAATGGTAAAAGCTTGTGAAGTGAAGTTGTTGGGTTTTTTTTAAGTCGGATCAAAGCAAGGCATGATCTTATAGAAGCTTATCAGACTTAAAATGCCTGCAGGTCTGCAGCCTACAGTTACTTACAGTAACTTTGTCTAAACTTACACTAAAATTAAATATAATTTTCATTAAACGAGAAACTTGCTGCCATAATCAACACTTTTCCAAACTTTATTACAGAACATGTCATTCGTACTACCTCTTATCCTTGCATAAACACGAAGACCAGTTCAGACCGGTCACAGAATGTTCTATTTTGTCAAATGTGGGTGTCAGTGAAATAATATAAATATGTCTGAGTGCGGGGCGCATGTTGGTGTAGTGGTTCAAGCCCTCGGGTGGACATTTGGGTCCTTTCTGTGTGGAGTTTGCATGTTCTCTGGTTACTCCGACTTCCTCCCACAACCCAAAAAACATTACTTTTAGGTTGATTGAAGTCTCCAGATTGCCCGTAGTAGTGAATGTGAGACAAGAGTGATTGTCTCTCTGTGTGTGTGTTGCCCTGTGATGGACTAGCGCCCTGTCCAGGGTGTACCCCCACCTAGCGCCTAATGACAGCTTAAGATAGGCACTAGCAGACCACCACGACCCTGAAAAGGAGAAAGCTGGTCGGAGAATGGATGGATGGATAGAGGATAGAGTAGCCTGAGAACATGCAATCTCCAATGACAAAAGGACACATGTCATTGTGCTCCTCTGAGTCACAATATAAAAAATACTGTGAGGACTAGTTGTAGTAAATCCAGATTATTTCCCTGTTTTTTGGTATATTTTAGTGTATTGATGGACAGTGATTGATTGTAATTCATCATTTTATTTGGTAATTAGAAAAACTAGGGATATAAATTAGGGATGTAACGATTAATCGTAAGGCAGTTAAAAATAGGTACCACGGTTCACATCGATGCTCTGAAAATTGAATCGCAGTACTTTTTTTAACCAGCAGAGGGCGCTATATATTAATCCTTCCAGAAGCGGACGTGACGGGCGGAATCTGCTACTATTTTCTTTCTGGCCGCCATTTACTGTTAAACATGCTCATAAATAATTCTTTACTCCTTTAGCACCGAAAGAATATCTGTAATATTACGTGAATATCTGTAAAAGTCACGTTTTTCTATTAGCTCTGTCTGCTAGCGTAGCTTCTCTTCTTCACTGGTGGAATAACTGCATGCCAACCGACTACTGGGTTACCAGCGCCCTCTGCTGGTCTAAACAAATATCTGCCGTAAATACAGTAAAATGACTTTTTTTTTAATTTTTTTTTTTAAAGTCCAATCGTTAAGGCACAAAATACATTTTCAGTTGCACTTTTAAAAAGAAAAAGAACTATTACGCAGTTTTGAATTGTTTATTATAGAACCAGAATTTAAATTAATAGGCTTCTTCATTTGTATTACTCCTTTATTTATTTCATTCAAGATTTATTTTTAGTTAAATTGCATCATTTTGAATAGTTTATCAAGGGATTCTTTTGACAATGAAAAATAAAAGGAAAATAGTACAGTATTTTCCCCAAAAAAATAAAGGAATATTTTTCAGTCATTTGTCAACATTCCCATATTGTAAAATAAATCGTGAGAAAATCGTATCGTGAACCCAGAATCGTGAATCGAATCGTATCGGGAGTTGAGTGAATCGTTACATCCCTAATATAAATGTTACATGAAATGCAGAGACAAAATAACAGCAAGAATCCAATACTTTGCCACAAGGATATTTTCTTTGATACATCTGGGTGTTTTGATGGCACATCTAATTTATTCTCATTACCTTGAGGACTTCAGGCTCGCTGCTGACAGCAACACCGGTTAAAATCTCCTCCCCCAACATCATCTGTGGTTTGTAAAAGGATGTTGGGCACTTTGTCGTGGAAGAACCCATCCGAATGAGCAGCATTCCAAGCAGGTATCCCAGGGCTAAACCCAGAGCCAGGCCAGAGAGATATGGACTGAGAGGTAGGATGAAGTATCCATAGGTCAGAACTGCCACACAGAATAAACTCATCTGAGGCAGAGGGTGAGGGGGCTGAGGAACAGAGCGCTTACTAAGCAGGGAACCTGAGGTAGTCTGAAAACCTGGCCACTTCCTCGTCTGTGTGCTTGTCTCGGTCACTAACACTTGCGTCACATCACCATCTGCGCACACATGCTGCTCTTCGTTCCTGTGATGTTTCCTGCGATGATGCACGGGGCAGGCAGTGCTAGAATGTCTCCCATAGTCTCTTACAGAAGGCCATTCAAACACAGGCAAAGCGTCTGCACCTGTTTTTTTAGAGTTTCTAACAGGAGAGTCTGAAAGAACTGTATCTGTGCTACTTTCACGCCCCAAACCCCTTGAGCTGGTTTGCTGACATCCTAGAGTTCTGCACTGGTGTTTGGGGCTACCTCCACTTTCTTCTCTCATGATCTTACTGAACATGTTGCTCAAAGGTTCTTGCATAGCCTCAGAGAGCTTCCGCTTTGTGTCTTCCAGTTCCATTTTAAAGAAACCCCCTTTGAGACTTTCTCCACTGGGGGAGTGAGAACTCGGAGAGGGTGGTGCTGTTCTAGAATCTCCATTGCTCCTTGTTTTTTGATGGGTCAACTGCTTCCACAGATGTAGATTAAGGCGTGAATCAGATTTTGATTGGGACACCTCAGGTTCTGAGTGGGACACATCTGTAGATATAGATTTGACAAGTGTTAGAAATGGCCTGGGTCTGAGAGTGGAACCGTCTTTTAGCTCCAGCTCAGTGGAGAGGGACTTTACCAGGCTGGCTAGGGGACAGGGAGTGGGCGAAGACGAGCCGGGGGAGAGGAAACTCGGGCTGACAGTGGAACAGTTTCCCAATGATCCTGGGGATGAGGGCGAAAGAGGGACATGGAAGCTTTTGGATTGTTGTCCATCCTCCTCTAGAGAAATATGTCTCTCTGTAGAGAGTGATATGGATGGGTAGTCTTCATCGTGGTCAAGGGAGAAGATGAGCTCACTGTCATCAAGGCTGTTCCATTCTCCTTCCGTCCCCGTCAGCTGGATCACAATCCCTCTAGATAGATGCCTCTTTGACCCCAGGCTGGAGGCGCCCACTGGGGAACGAGAACGGTATTCCTGCAAAGGTCGACTTCCATTATCCTTGGCTCCACTTTCCTCTTGTTTGCCTCTCTCTGCCATTTCTTGACTTCACATCTTCAACCCAAGGCACCTTTGAGTCACTGAATGAATAAAGAACACGGTCAGCTGCATTATTAAGCCTCAGTAGCGTAACAGATCAGAGCAGAGAGAGAGAGACATGGCATCTTTTCAGCACGTCTACAGAAAATGCTTACTGGTGCCAACTGCGCATTAATGTGTAAATGTCACATAGCTTTGCTCTGAAAGATTGTGGAAATCTACAGTAATCTGAAGACTGGGGAGCCTGAATCACAGCCAAGTGAGCGCTTCTCCCAAAGCTGTTGCTCTACATTCTGTGAGAGCTTTAGAGGCATACAAATATAGAAAAGATGGACTTACTTTCACAAATTCTAAGACAGCCCAGACTTTGATCTGATGTATTTTGAATCTATCTGCGGAGGGTAAAAAAACACAAGGTCAATAAAACCAATAAAACCTTGTCAATATGTCAGATTGGAAAAAGAATATTAGCAGACATTATTACAGCTTTTTTAACTTATCTCCTTAACAAAACCATCTACTTTGTCTTCCATCCATTTCCTCGCTATCAGCTATTAACAGAGCACTGTGTCATAAGACCTAAGGTTTAAGAGTTACTTATCTCCTCTTTAGTTCTCTCTGGCATAACTACCATTTAGACTAAATGTGTCATCGATGTCTGTTTCCACTTAAAGACTTTTCGATGAAAAACCCACAAACATGTTGCATTTGCATCACCATTAAACTATAGTGATGCAAATGTCTCGTTGGTCAAATGCCCTGCTCTACACAAATGAATCCCTTACTTCTGCTTGGTTGGACTTATGTAACTATGTTACAGCGTGATGTGGCACAATTTCAACCAATTCCACAGCAGCTGGTGGAGTCAGACTAATCTGCACTCACCTAAAATTGATGGTGGGGATTTTAAAACTAACAGACGCAAATGTATTCTGGCAGCAAGAGATCCTCCGAATAGGTTGTTCGGTCACCAAGAACTGTAAGCTGTCAAATAGGCAGAGATGCTAGTTAGATGACCTAAGCAATACCATATCTAGCTCTAACTCTAACTGCATTTGTTTCTGGAGTAGCTCCCTTGTTATGAACATATTAATGCAAAATATAGGAAGATACAAGCCTGAAAATTCTTGACACAGGTGTGTAGTTTTCAACATGACCTGCACCAACACGCATTTCTCATTCTTTTCTTGCTGCGAGACATGACTTTCAAACTCATGAGTTTCGATTGGAAGTTACTTTGTGCTAATACATCTTATTATCTTACTTCATTCAGGGTTTTGGTAAGGGTTATGGTTAAGGAGACATACATCAGTTTGCAGCTTCCCATAAATTTGTGCCACGCAGCATGAAAAAAAATTGTGTCACCGACCACGAAAACAGTTCATGCTAAGCAGCATGAAGAAATGTGTTCCCTGCAGCAGGAAAGATATATCGTGTTGCCACGCACGAAAAATTATATGAAGTAATTTCTGTGACAGGATTATGAACTCTGTGAGACTGGGCTGAACTTTGTGACAAGAAAATTCATCCATTGCTTATGTACGTAGATGTAATCAGGTATCATAATTGGCATAGCACTAGATTGACATTAGCAAAAATAGCTAAAAAAATATATATATATATATATATATATAAAACGAACGAGTTTCTTGTGTGTGTGACTCACTTCTTTAATTATTACAATGAGTTTGTGGCTAAGTTTCCTTTAGCATACCATAGCATATCATGCATATTCATAGAGTGAAACAAGTGAAAACAAAAGGGCAAGATTAACTACAAAAAGTGTGAATGTAAAATGTATCTTTTTTTTTTTTTAACAGTAAGTTATGTGTGGAAAAACGTTGATTTAAACATTTATATACTGTATATATATATTGCAGAAGACTTATTTACTAATTGCAGGACATTAAACACAGTGAACAAATTAATAAATTATTAAATGCGGCATGTGAACAATTTTATACAACAAAGTTGTAAATGTTGATTTGTATCTGTTGTTTTGGGCTTAGTAAAGAATTATATTTGCAGCAGGACTTTATAGAACTTTTAGTCACTGAAAGCTTTTCAAAGATAAAGAATAATAATCGTTTTTAAACATCATTCATTTCTTCTTCTTCTGGTATAACTGTGTGCATACTGGGGATGGATAAATGCATGTATTGGAGCATATGGCTGTGTGTATCTTACAAAACAATCGTGCAAACGCCGCATGAAACATCTGAGCACAGTGGCCATCTTTGCTGTCATGTCAGTGTCAACCTGGCAATGACTGTCTGAGTGTGTGTGTGTGTGTGTCTGTGTTTTTTGTGCCACACACTCAAACATGAACAGTAACAATCCCAGATTAACACTAATGCAGGGATTTTACTTTTAAATCTGACAATTTAAACAGCTGGATTATGGGCTGAACCATTTGGTGGGGAGGTTTTCCGAGCTAGCTCGTCTGGCTAAGCCAGTGTTGGTTGAGGTTGTTTGGTAGAATCCCAATCCTTTGGCTGTAACGTCGGTCTTTTTGCTTATTGTGTGAAACTTGTAATTAATTCAACTTTATTTATTCATATAGTACAAATTAGATTAGGTCTCTTGTGTAGCTCAAAATTTGGAAAGCAATAAATATATACAGTAGATTGTATTGAGGTGACTGTTATGGTACAATAATGGAAAAAAAATGACATAGGAATATTAACTGAAAGAGCATTATTAAAATGGCAGCCATAGGTCAGAGCTAATTCAAATTGTATTTGATAGTATACTAAAATGTTCAATTATGTCATTAAAAATATAAAGTAGGGGTGGTGTTTAGCTCAGTGGGCTGAGCGCCCGCCCCATGTACAGAGGCTATAGCTCCTCACCTGCAGCGGGTCCAGGCTCGATTCCCGGCCTGGGACCCTTTCCTGCGTGTCATTCCCTGCTCTCTCCAACCCCCTTCCTGTCAAGCAACTGTCATATAAAGGCCACTAGAGCCCAAAAAATCCTTTAAAAAAAAAAAAAAAAAAATATATAAAGTAGCCACAATAGAAAATATATTATTTCCAAAATCATCTCTTGTATTTAAAAAAAAAATAATACTAATTGCACGTTGTAATTGAAGATTGTAGAAAATAAAGTACTTTATGTGCATTGAAAGTGGCTATTCATTGAAATGTTACGTAAGTTTTGTTGACATTAAACTAATTATTAAGATATATATGTATAACACTTGTAATTCATAGATTATTACTGATAATAATCATTTAAAAAAAACACTGAACAACACCATAGAATAAATTAAAACAACATATCTCATACAATAGATTGAAAAATACTAAAGGCAGTAACCTTGCAGCTTTAGACATTCAGGATTCAGGAGTGAATATGAAAAGATGATGTGATAATAACGATGTGTCAAATAAAGGCTAATATTGTTGTGGTTTTATGGTATTCACACTTTCCAAAACAGTTTCTACAAACTGTTAAAGAACAAGTGTGCTGAGGATTCTAGAAACCAGGTCAGCGTCTCAAACATTTACTACGCGTTGTAACGTAGGTGGAAGTTTAACTCTGGAATTTTAACACTTCAGACAGTTTTAAGAAAATTCAAGCTTATTATGAGCTGATGATGGTGATCAAAATCATGCAGGGTACATTAAGGATTAGATTTGCAAACTTACCCAAATTGTGGTGTAGTTGTGCAAAAAAATTTGCAAAAAACTGCCGATTTCTCTTTGCTTCTCTTCTGTTCTCTTGTGTACAGCAGGATTACAACACTATCTATTGCTCTCTCTGTCTCTTGCTCCCCCTCCCTCCTTCCCACCCACAGTCATACACACACACGCACACACACACACACACACACACACACACACACACACACACACACACACACACACACACACACACACACACACCTCCAGATGCTGTGAATCAGGCTCACCACACTGATGATGGATAACATAGCCATGCTGCATGCTAATCCAGATTATGGTTCTTGCAGCCTGAACATACATGGATGCACAAACCCTCCCACACTAGCCAGAGTGTCGTTGTGGGTTAATGTGATAATAAATGAATCTGTGTCAGTACAAAACATGAATTATTGATCTAGAAATTCCTTTGTAGGAGTGTTACATTGATCGTTTTCCACAAGCAAGTGAACAGAATGGAGAAAATGATTAATTTCATCCTTGAAATCCTTAAATACACAATGTCCAGGAGGAACTCAAAGTAGAGTTTTTGCTCCTCGGCATTAGGAGTATATCACATTTTGTTCAAACACCTTGGTCACTTTTTTAAGAGGTGTTTCATCACATTTATCCACACTTTTTGTACAGCACGTGAAAAGTGTTCAAAGAAACTAATAGAGCAACACTGCACATGCACACTCACAGGAAAACGAACCCATATAATCAATGGATCGTTGCCACTATATGACAACACTATCCTTCCTTTACTGTTCCACCCACACAGTCGATGATCTGATCTCATTTTTCCTATTGTTACTTCCTATAGCCAGGCGTAGGTTGATTTTTTATTCATGCATGAAATTCATTGATCTGATTTAAAAAGGCTAAATGTATAGAAATGTAACTGTTAGCAATAGTATAACGACAGTGGCAGAATAGGGTATTATCAGTAGTTAAAAGCAGCAGTATCAGAGAGTATTTAATACATTTTTATAATGTTGCTATTTTCCTTTAATTGCTGCTTTGCATCAAATATTCTCCCTTCACTGTACTTCCATGAACTATTTTTAGAACACAAGAGTAATCCTGGAGTTAAACACGTTTCCCTGGCATATGGTTTTCTGATAATTATACAGTTACACTGATATAGTATTAGCAGTTAGCATTCCTTGATTTGAATACTCTGGTCACATGACCCTACGATTAATCCCACACCAGCTCTAGCCCGGCCCCTTACCCTAATAATCTTAAACATATGTAGAATATGGTTGTAAAAAGTGCTTGCACATATTATGAGTCAGGACCTGCAAGTCAGGTTTGCCAACTGGTTTCACTCGCGCACACATACCTTACCATCTGTTGACATTTGCAGCTATTCAAAAATAGACCTCCAACCAGAAGCTCCGCTAAGTGGCCAACAGGCAGGTCAAAGCAGAGTTCCTGCCGTTAAAATGAGCAAATGTGAATCAAATCTTTTATTTGAGAGTTGCTTTCATGTCTTTTCTTCTCTTTGGTACTTGACTGGGGGACCTCATGTAGGTTTGCGATTTCGACTCACTGAACCAGAAACCAGCTTGAAGAGCTACAAGTAGGACTGGACATGGAACCTTGTGATGACCAGTTTTTGGAGTTCCACCCTATACATGGTACCAACGTAAGACTGAACCCTTCTGGAACACAAGCCACGAGAGTGGAGAGCTTCGCCAATGGTGTTTGTTTTAGCAAAGAACCCTTGAAGCCCGGGGAGATTTTTCTCATCGAGATTGAGGATAAAGAACTGGGCTGGTGTGGCCACCTCAGGATGGGTCTGACTGCCAGAGACCCAATGAGCTTGGAGGTAGTACCTGAATACTCCATCCCAGACCTAACAGATTTAGGAGACAGTTGGGTATTTGCCATCACTCGCAACCATAACAAGGTCTTAGAGGAAGAGGAGGCCCCGGCTCTTGAGGATGGCCAAGCAGGAGGAAGAAGGCTTGGTCGTGGAGAGGCAGAAGATGAAGCTCGGGTACCTCAAGAAGATGAAGGCAGAGGTAACAACACAAAGCCAAAGACTTTTTTTACAGACACTCACCTGTACATAGAGAATTTTCGAATCCCAAGGGACAAACTTGTTGGTCGAAGCCGGCCTGGACGGTACAGCCACATTTTGGATGACTTGTACAAGAGCAATACTTTGCCTCCCACAGCGAGGCGCAGCAGGATAGGGGTACTGTATGTGCCAAGGAGCCAACATCTGGCTGACATGCACATTGTTATCAATGGTGAGGATATGGGAGCTTCTGCAAAGGGAATCCCAACGCTCCAGCCTCTTTATGCTGTCGTCGATGTTTTTGCTGCTACCAAGTGTGTTCGGATTGTCCAGGTGGAGTATGGATGTAAGTTATGTTAAGTCACGTTTGTTACTTTAAGGCACAGATATTTGTTTTGCATGAATATTGAAGTTTTATGTATTTGTTACATACTTATTTTCAGAGTTGTGTCTCATCGTGAGAAAGTCTTAATGCTGGGGTTACACAGAGCCCCAACAAGTTATGAACGTGAGTGCTTGACATTTAACGCCACGTTACGATGCAGTACGAAAAATGGCACAAGTTAGTGTCGAGTTGTCAGGCTATGTGACGCTTGGTCAAGAACTTGACTCGCACCAGTGTGGATTGTCACTCTACGATAAGCGGTACCCCAAGTTTGACAAACGAGTAAATATTTGGTTAAACAAACCAAATTTTTTTCTTCAGCTGTGGCATCTTGAATTGGTGGGAAATGAAGTCATGAGTTGTCTGTAGCCTAGCATATTCTCATTTGCGAATGTGGACGTGTTGATCTATATCAATCCGTTCAGTTCTTGCCAGCTTTCGTGCTGAGCCATAACGCCGTGTGAAGACGTCATCAACACAAATACACTCCAAATGCTTTCACTGTCTGTTGCGAGCCAAAATGAATCAGCGCGAGGCGACAAAAATTCACGCACTCATAGCATTTGTGTAAGACTTTTTGATATGTCGAAAAAAATCTCCACAAATGCTACAGAATTTTAAGGTTGATTATCAGAGCTACGCAGATGACACACAACTATATATATCACTGAACCCAGATGACTATGGTCCCATAGAGGTGTTGTGTGACTGCTTAAAAAAAGTAAACTGCTGGATGAGTGAAAACTTCCTTCAACTAAATCATGACAAGATGGAGGTGATTGTCTTTGGTAACAAGGAAAAGAGGACTGCTGTCAGCGAGTATCTCGATCTTTAAAAGCTAAAGACCAAGTCCGAAACCTTGGTGTTCTGATTGACTCAGATCTGACATTTAGCAGTCAGAACAAATACATTTGCCTTGCCTACGCGCTGTTACAAAACATCTCCAGTTAGATTGTGCTTCGTTGTAACTGTTAAGAATGTGTCATGAATCATGCAGAATTGCGATTCGTAACGTGTCGGGCCTCTGTGCAACCCTAGCATAACGGATGGTTTATGCATGCTTTAAAGCCTATCTGCCCAGGTGCTATTTTATTTTCCATTTCTTGTCTATTCCAATTGCTATGATTTTATTAATTTGCGTTCTCTATTCTGTGTTTTCTTTCACTAGTTTCGTCCTTGCAGACATTGTGTAGGAAGGCCATCCAGAAGCACATTGTCCACAGGATGGCAATTGATTGGTTGGAGCTGCCAGAAGCTCTCAAGCACTACTGCAAATATGAATGAAGGGTGTATGCTGGTGATGGGCATGAAAATAAAGATATGAAGGGTTCACTTTGTGATTTATGATATTCATGTATTCCCTTTTTAAACGCTCAGGAAAAAAAAAAAAAAAAAAAAAAAAAAAAAAACTAATTTCAGGCATTTGGAAGTCATGTTTGTTTCACTGATGTGAAAAAAGGATGTAATTATAGAATACTCACTGCTGTGGGTCATGTGATATGTTGTTACTGACATCTAGTGGTAGAAGGCGTTACTGCAGTGGGCGGGGCCTAATGTTAAACCCTGCCTGGATCAGACCAAGAAGAGGAAGCCGCACCGTCCGATTATCGATCAGAAAAGGATTATTCATAGCGATTGATCATCGACAACAGCTCACCATGTCCTTCTGTCAGTTTTTTAGTGGTGAGACGTACAAGGATCATTTTAAACCAGGTAAACACCATTTCTGGTATTACAGAGCAATGACGTGACGTAACCGCACAGGGTCAACCGCTTTTTCAGCATTATTATCCTTATGCTTCGATTAACGAGGTCATTTGGCTGCAAAATATTCGTCTTAAACAAGAGCAATGTAGTGTTTTTATTTTTTTTTATATAACAAAGTGTATCAAAAGATGGATTGTTTAAATCAAAGGTTGAATTATGTATATATATATACAGTATATGATCAATACACATACACCTGCTATCAAATAATAATATTTGGAACGAGTTTATATTAATTAAAAGAAAAAAACAAAAACAAATGATTGGAAAAAAATTATAATTTGAGTTTTAAAACCACTCCCATTTTTAACCTCACTTTTAAATTCCGAGGGTCATAACTATCAACATTTTTAATATTTGGAATAAAATGGTTTTTTTTTTTTCTCTCTTCTGCTATTTTATACGTTTTTTAAATTGATTTTGTGTATTTTTGTTGCTGTTATGTGTTTTTTTTTTTTTAACGTGTGTTTTTGTTGTCATTTTGCTTATTTTTTTGTTCTTTATTAAATGTATTTTTTTAAATATTTTATTTATTTTTTGCTTATGTGTATTTTTGTAGTCATTTTGTATATATTTTTTGTTGTTTATGTATATTTTTGTAGTCATTTTGTATATATTTTTTGTTGTTTATGTATATTTTGTAGTCATTTTGTATATATTTTTTGTTGTTTATGTGTATCTTTGTAGTCATTTTGTCTATTTCTTTTGTTGTTTAGGTATATTTTTGTAGTCATTTTGTATATTTTTTTGTTGTTGTTCATGTGTATTTTTGTAATAATTTGTGTCGTCATCTTGGTTTTGGTTCATGTTAAATTGTACGCTGGAAAAACACCACAGTCTTCTGTTGTAATGCACTATGACCTCAAAAATTGAACATCACGTGTTGTTTTTAATTGCAATAATAAAGTGTATTACTGTTGAACTACAGTTCTGCTTTATTTGACAAAAGTAAATAATAAAAGCAAAGTGTCTTTTGTTTGTAATGTGAATGTTTGTATTCCTTTTTCACTCTTCAGCTTTATTGTTTGATTGATATCATAAGGTTGTTTTTTTTTAGCCCTGGAAACCAAAACTTTAGCCTTTATAATCGCTATTATTTTGCAATGTGATGACTGTCCTTTGCAGGAATGTACGTGTGCTCCCAGTGTAACCATCCGCTGTTCTCCAGTCGCTCCAAGTTTGCTCACTCTTCACCGTGGCCAGCGTTTACCCAGACCATCAGAGAGGACAGTGTCACCAAGATGATGGAGTCACTCACGGCCTTCAAGGTTTGAGTCATTGTCAGATAGAAGCAGCTGTAAATAGCCTTTAATATATACTGTAGTTGATGGTTATTGTGGTTGTGGTGCGTTACGTACACAGGTGCTTTGTGGGAAGTGTGGAAACGCTCTTGGCCATGAGTTTGTGAATGATGGTCCACAGGAGGGAATGTCTCGATTTTGAATTTTCAGCCACTCACTCAAGTTCGTCCCCATCAAAAGGTACGAAAACTATCATGACAGAGAGACTGAGGGCCCCAAAGACATGGCTTTGGTTTGGAATACAAATAAAGATGATTCTTCACCTTTTTTTTTAAATTTAATCTTTAGTCAAAATACTCATTACCCAGATTTGGCATGTGTAATGCTTCTATATCACTTTTGTTGAGGGGAAAGATACAACAAGTGTACCGTAAAAGAGTATTTGTTTGATGAACTCAAACTAATATGAACTCATATTCCAATCCTCATCCAAAAAAAACCACACAAAATTGTGATTTTCTGATCTGAGGGCCACATTTTTCCCACCATGTCAGCATTTTGAATAATAACACATCTGAGCATTATTACAGGAAAGAACAAAGGGTTTGTTTGTTTATTTTTATTGTCATTTTGTATATTTTTGGTATTTTATGTTATTTTGAAGCCATTATGTGTGTTTATACTATGTTTGTGCGTGTCATGAGTCGTTTTTGCATATTTTTTTAGGGATTTCCTGATACAACTTTTTCACACCCGATACGATACCGATATTGCAGCCTTGAATATTGGTCGATATCGATCCAATACGATATCAGCACAAATTATACATACTTTTGTTATTTATTGTGTAGTGTGGAATGTTAGAAAAGGATTAATCAAGTGATGTCACTCAAACAGACAACAATAGTCAGCAACAGTAGGTCTGAGGAAAAACTGACCCATTTATTATTAACCAATTGGTTACATAACATTTAACCTTCAACATAATGTCTACACAGTACTTTATAGGGGTATCCCGATCCGATATTGATATAGGAGATTTTAGATGCAGTCCGATAAAATCCGATATTCAATGTTGCGAAAGCTCAAATGTAAAAATGTGATGACCCAACTTTTTCCTTACATCTCGGCTATTTTCCTTTAAACAACACTTTTATTATCTGTGTCTTTCTAAATCTGCCTCCTTACATAGAGACAGCAGTGCTTTTTTTTCTCCTTCCCAGGTAAGGACACGCACTAAAGAGTGAGCGAGGGCACATCACCAACCCTTCCTGGATTAGCTATTGGGTCCCAGTCCATGTGAGCAGCTGTGGTCAGTGGGTGACGTGGTCAGGGGAAAAGTCTAAAACAGACGCCCTGTCCACTGAAGGATATTTGACTGACTTGCGACACGAGGACTTGTGCAAAAAACACCTTAGCAAAACATCCTCAGCCTCAACAATGTGACATTTATTTAAAAAAATGATAAAAACACAAACCTGAAGGGAACGAATACATGTTTTATTGATGGTTTTAAACGCAAGGTGCATTTCTACGCTGGAGCATTGTAGCCAGTTTAAATGAAAAAATAATTTTTCCAAATGTATTTATTTTTTTAATTCGTTCTGAAATTTTTTTTTTAATTCCTTTTCCAAAGAATTTTTTAAAACCTGTTTTCCAAAGAATTTTTTTTTTTAAATCCGTTTTCCGAATTAGTTTTTTTAAAATCCATTTTCTGAACACATTTAAAAAAAAAAAATCAGTTTTCCGAATAATTTTTTTAATTTGTTTTCCGAATTAATTTTTTTTTTTTTTAAATCCGTTTTCCGAATTATTGTTTTTTTTTTCTAAATCTGTTTTCCAAATAAATTTTTTTTAAATTCATTTTCTGAATTAATTTTTTTAATCCGATTTCCGAATCATTTATATATATATGTTTCCCGAATTATTTTTTTAAAAAATCCGTTTTCCGAATTAATTTTTATTCTAAATCCGTTTTTCGAAATAATTTTTTTCAAAATCCTTTTTCCGAATTTTTTTTTTTTTTTTTTTTTTTTTTTCTTTATTAATTATGGAGTTAATTAATGACTTCACTGTTTTATTACAGAGTAGCCTACCAGAAATGAGATATCAACAAACCAAAACCCCAGATCTGAACGGTAGATGGCAGCAAAGTGTCACTGATGTTCTGACCATAACCAAGCAAAAATATATGGATTGTATTTTTCTATGTAAACATTTCATTCTTTAGAAGGTTGCATGATGACTTTACATTCTCACTTTACTTTTTAACTGCTGTGATGAGTCGGTTCAGGATTTTCACATAGATGTGGAAATGTTTGCAACTGGAAAACAATATCTATTATTATAGTTATTTGAATATCAAAATAAAACACTACATTGTGATGAGATGTTTTGACTTTGTATTTTTGGTATTAACGCACATGTGCACTTGTATTTTCATAGTGTGCTACACAAACTTTGCTGCTCTATTGTCCTCACCTAAGGAGCCACAAAATACACGCTAACGTCAGAAGTTTTCATTTTGAGGCACCACTCAAAATGTAAAAACACAAAAGGTAATAGATTACTGATGTGACTCTATAATCAGCACACAAATTAATAAATAGATAAACAAAAAATTATATTTTTCTCCATTTAATCTCTAACTTAATCTAAATGTTTTTTTTTTTTTTTCATGTTTGCCGCCAGATAAAACTGCAAATTTTCAGTTTTAAAATTTCCCCTGTTACTATCCAGAATAGATGTGATTTTTATGTGTTACATTATTTCCACGACCACACTTTTGTAGCCTCAGATGAATCGCTGATTTTGTCGAGCAAAGAAAAACAAGGATTTATGGTAAGTATGAAGTTAAAACACTTTTTGAATATCAGAAATGTAACTTCTTGGAATTAAAGTGGAGTCTCGTGCAATGTCTAGTAATTGATAAAAAAAAAAAAAAACACTGATTAAAATTCTATTTTTACATTATTCGTCAACAATGGAGTCAAAAACATTGACCTATGAGACCTACACTATGGCTGTGTTTGAAATATCCCTACTATCTCAGTGAGTATATACCATCTACCATGCACTATAATGAAGTATGATTATTTATATTTAGTTTCCCACATACTCTGAGCAGCCAGTGCCTTCAGGGAGAAACCTTCCCAAATTAGGAGGCATTAATTTCATACATACAGTGCATTCCAAAAAACAACATTCCAACATTTTAACTGAGGTTTTGAAATGTTATTGTAAGCACGTAGTTCTGTTGCTGGATTATAGATTTGGGATGTCTAGTCGTTTCTGAAGCTTATCAACGATTACATCCAAGTAGAGATTTTAATTGGGACTATTCATAGAGCTGTAATGAGCTATAGCACATATACCACACCAGCCCTCTACATTATCAGAGGACACTATGTAGAAGCTGTTATTAAGTCAGTAATGCTCAACATGTGGCTTTTAATGTTTTTTTTTTTAAATTATTTTTCCACCAGAAATTGTTAAAAAGCTGAACTTTAACCCCTTTTTTTTTTACCTATTTCCTTTGGCCATTTTGACCTTCTTTGTCCCATTTTTGCCCCTTTTCAAAAATTTTTTCAGACTTAAGCTACTGTTGACCAAAAATATCCTTTTTTTCCCCTATTTTTCCAAGTTCTTTTTGACACTTTTATCCAATTTTTGTCCTTTCTTGAATTTTTCTGGGCACTATTCAACCCAATAAGCTTCCTTTTGCCAATAAATACCACTTGCTTCCTTTTCCCCCAACGTTTTGCCTCTTTTTGTTGCACATTTTTGCCCTTTTGTCACTATTGTTTGCCATATTTGTCCATTAAAGCTATCCTTTGCCATAACATACCACCTGGTTCCTCTTTATTTGTCCATTTTTTGGCCCCTATTGACTGCTTTTGGCCCATTTTAGTCAATTTTCACTCTTTTCTTGCCACGTTTGGACCATTTTTGGCCACCAGTTACCATGTCTGCCTCCACTTTGGGTCTACGGCCCACCGGGATGATGCCCGGTATCATGTTAGATGGCCATTCCACCCCTGTATACATCTAAAACACTCAGAATGTGTATATACCATAAATCGGTGTACAAATATGCATAATGTGGATACAAATGAGTCAAAATAACTGTGCAATCTGCCTACTATTTATCATCATCATGCTTGTAAACTATATGAATATTGTAAAATAAATAATGTAGATATTGTAAACGCTGTGTTTTTATTGACATTTAAACTTTTTATTAAACCTCTTTTCCTAGAACCCACGACAAAACAGGGAACTGTAACACTTACATAAAACAATTGATCTGAAAGACTTTAACTCAATTTCAGACGGCACTCCTTGCAAAACTAATAATAAAAAATTAATATTTTTGAATATTAATTACCCTTTGTTCTCCTATACAGGCATAAGGACTTCTGTTGTTTCGAATTTAAAGAAATATGACTCTGCTCCAAAATGCATTTCCTGAGAATCTGTGTTAAAAACTTTGCCTTTCATGTTCCACATCTGTATCTTTATGATCTCTCTTTGCTCTGCTTTGTTCATTCCTTTCATCTTGGCTGACGACGACGACTCTCCAATAGCTTCTCCTGTTTACACACAACAGTGTGGACTTGCATTTTAATTGCTAGTTTTCTGGAGTTCTTTAAGAAAAACATTGGTGTATAAAGTTAGCACAGAAAGGTCCAGATAGATTGTCTTTCAGCGCAGTGGCAACAGAGACAGGAAGTGGAAGGGCCTGGCCCAAGCATGCCTCAACGCTCAAGTCCCGCCCGCAGGAAATGCCTGTCCAGACTATTTGAGTCTGCTCTGATGAAAAAGCAGTCTCCTGTTTGTGGAGCTCAGACTGTGACGAAGATGGGGGGAAAAAAGGGATGGATGGAGTAATAAAGAAATGTGCTGGTGGTAGGTTTAGATAAGCAGACGCCTGATGGGTTTCAGAGACATTTTGGGTGATCTTGGAGGGTCACAGGTTACGACCCAGAGCGAACGAAGACTAAACAAATGAACACATATTACTTCACTCACTTTTTTTGGGGAGGCGAGTGGAGAAAAGCACTGATAAGAAAGAAGTGTTGCTATTATTTAACTATTGAAAGATGTTTGGTGTTTGTTGGTTCTGTTTTCCAGCTTTTAATGAGAGCTCAACCAGAAGTTTCCACTGTAGCCTAAAGTCAATGATGTAACTGTTCAAATATTTAAGTAGGTTTTTGATGTCTTTCTTTTTTAAAGGGTTATACAGTAGTTGTTAAGGGGAATAGAGCCAATAATGGGAACACAGGAGGGACGTCTTGTACAGTTTAAAGGAAAACAATGGTTTCCATGTTTGACATTAAAGACGAAGACGGCACAAGGGTGAAGCCTCACCGTATCATTATTTCTGCTATTTGACATTTGCTAATAGTTACAGTATGCACCCAAGTCTCCATGATGAAGGTGCATATGTTTGATCTTACAAGGTTTATGTTACGTTCCCTAAAACACTGATTGAACCCAACGGTTGGTGAATCATTGGAAAAACCACATAATCATTTACAATCAAGGACATTTAGAAAGTATAATCAGAGAACGTGTTTTTTTTAAGGGTGAGCTTTGATAATATAATTGAAGAGCTGAATATTAATGTAAACATCTTAAAACAGAGATGATTTAAAAATGCATGTAAACTCAATCATTTAATAATCAATCAGTTAATATACATAATATATGGTATGATATAATAATGTACATGAAAATGACACATACCATATTAAAAAAATCAATACAATGTAAATATTATACCATAAACATGTAAATAAAACTCTTACTTCTCTTTCATTAACTAATGCACTGCAAGCCTCGCATATTAGTAAATATCACAAAATGTTGCTTTTTTCTTTCTTTCTTTCTTTCTTTCTTTCTTTCTTTCTTTCTTTAATTTTAAACAAAATGGTTTTTTAATGTGGTGAATTTGAAGCATTGTCATAATTATTTCTATGAAGAGAAACTGGCTGATATTGCTACTCAGTCCCTGAGTCCCTAAAAAAATGTGGGCCACACTGGAGATGTCCATTCTATTGAATATTGTATTGAATTGAATTGTATATTGAATTATGCTCCAGCCTTATATTAGCCACATTGCACAGTTGGACTATTGGAAGCTCTTGTTTTGTCATGAGTTAAAAACCAAAATGATGTGTTTTGGTATATCTCGTGAATAATCTCATTCGATTTAAATATTAATATTTTTATAACATAATATAATAATAAATATGTAATGAGTTTACA
Organism: Gouania willdenowi; assembly: GCF_900634775.1. Taxonomy (NCBI): domain Eukaryota; kingdom Metazoa; phylum Chordata; class Actinopteri; order Blenniiformes; family Gobiesocidae; genus Gouania; species Gouania willdenowi. Next base: position 14,886,084 of record NC_041062.1, read on the forward strand.
TGAGGTGAGAAAGATTAAACAATGAGTATGAGTGTAAATTGAAGTGTGAATGAAGTCTTTACTGACACTAAAAACACCCCATATAAAAAATGGCCACCAAAGGAGAGAAAGTGACTGTATGTGTTTCAACTGTTCAATGTGGGTTAAATTTCAGGCTGAGCCTCACTTCAAGCATCTCTCAATGTTTTCAGTCAATGGACACTCAGCACACTCAGCACAGCAAGGACGAAAACATTTCAGACACCACAAAATGAAAGAAAGACTAAAGTAAGGCATAAAAAAATGGTGAAAAAAATTTTAAACGCCAAAAATAGAATGAAGATTATAGTATAGCATAAAAAAGAGAAAAAAAAATTCAAACGCCAAAAAATGAAGGTAAGGCTAAAGTAAGGCAAAAAATGGTTGAAAACATTTAAAACGCCAAAAAATAAAGGTAAGGCTATAAAAAGGCATAAAAAAAGGGTGAAAAATTTTCAAATGCCAAAAAATGGAGGTAAGGCTATAGTAAGCCAAAAAAAAAAGGGCAAAATTTTTCCCATGCCAAAAAAATGGTGGAAAGGCTATAGTAAGGCAAAAAAGGGCGAAAATTTTCCAATTCCAAAAAATGGAGGTATGGCTAAAGTAAGGCAAAAAAATGGGCAAAATTTTTCAAATGACAAATAATGGCAGTAAGGCTATAGTAAGGCATAAAATAGGGCAAAATTTTCCCAATGCCAAAAAAATGGAGGTAAGGCTATAGTAAGGCAAAAAAAGCTGAAAAAATTTAAAATGCCAAAAAATGGAAAAAGGGTTTAATAAGGCATAAAACAGGGCAAAATTTTCCCAATGCCAAAAAATGGAGGTAAGGCTATAGTAAGGCAAAAAAGGGCAAAATGTTTCCAATGCCAAAAAAATGGAGGTAAGGTCATGTTAAGGCAAAAAAAAAAAGGACAAAATTTTTCCAGTGCCAAAAAAATGGTGGTAAGGCTATAGTAAGGCATCAAAAAGGGCAAAATTTTTCGAATGCCAAAAAAAAGGTGGTAAGGCTATAGTAAGGCATCAAAAAGGGCAAAATTTTTCGAATGCCAAAAAAAAGGTGGTAAGGCTATAGTAAGGCAAAAAAAGGGCAAATTTTTTCAAATTCCAAAAAAATGGAAGTAATGCAAAAGTAAGGCATAACATAGGGCAAAATTTTCACAATGCCAAAAAAATGGTGGTAAGGCTATAATAAGGCAAAAAAAAGCTGAAAAAATTTCAAATGCCAAAAAATGGGAATAAGGCTATAATAAGGCATAAAATAGGGCTAAATTTTTCCAATGACAAAAAAATGGAGTTCAGGCTATAATAAGGCAAAAAAAAAAAGCTGAAAAATTTTCAAATGCCAAAAAATGGAAATAAGGCTATAATAAGGCATAAAATAGGGCAAAATTTTCCCAATGCCAAAAAAATGAAGGTCAAGCTATAGTAAGCAAAAAAAAAAAAAGCAAAATTTTTCCAATGCAAAAAAATTGGAGGTAAGGCTATAGTAAGGCAAATAAAAGGGCAAAATTTTTCCAATGCCAAAAAAATGGAGGTAAGGCAATAGTAAGGCAATAAATCGGGCAAAATTTTCCCAATACCAAAAAAAATGGTGGTAAAGCTATAACAAGGCAAAAAAAGGCAAAAAAAATTTCCAATGCCAAAAAATGGAGGTAAGGCTATAGTAAGGCATAAAATAGGGCAAAATTTTTCCAATGACAAAAAAATGGAGGTCAGGCTTTAATAAGGCAAAAAAAAAGCTGAAAAATTTTCAAATGCCAAAAAATGGAAATAAGGCTATAATAAGGCATAAAATAGGGCAAAATTTTTCGAATGCCAAAAAAATGGTGGTAAGGCTATAGTAAGGCATCAAAAAGGGCAAAATTTTTCGAATGCCAAAAAAATGGTGGTATGGCTATAGTAAGGCAAAAAAAGGGCAAAATTTTTCAAATTCCAAAAAAATGGAGGTAATGCAAAAGTAAGGCATAACATAGGGCAAAATTTTCACAATGCCAAAAAAATGGTGGTAAGGCTATAATAAGGCAAAAAAAAAGCTGAAAAAATTTCAAATGCCAAAAAATGGAAATAAGGCTATAATAAGGCATAAAATAGGGCTAAATTTTTCCAATGACAAAAAAATGGAGTTCAGGCTATAATAAGGCAAAAAAAAAAGCTGAAAAATTTTCAAATGCAAAAAAATGGAAATAAGGCTATAATAAGGCATAAAATAGGGCAAAATTTTCCCAATGCCAAAAAAAATGAAGGTCAAGCTATAGTAAGCAAAAAAAAAAAAAGCAAAATTTTTCCAATGCCAAAAAAATGGAGGTAAGGCTATAGTAAGGCAATAAATCGGGCAAAATTTTCCCAATACCAAAAAAAAATGGTGGTAAAGCTATAACAAGGCAAAAAAAGGCAAAAAAAAATTCCAATGCCAAAAAATGGAGGTAAGGCTATAGTAAGGCATAAAATAGGGCAAAATTTTTCCAATGACAAAAAAATAAAGATCAGGCTTTAATAAGGCAAAAAAAAAGATGAAAAATTTTCAAATGCCAAAAAATGGAAATAAGGCTATAATAAGGCATAAAATAGGGCAAAATTTTTCCAATGCCAAAAAATGGAGGTAAGGCTACAGTAAGGCAAAAAAAGGGCAAAATTTTCCCAATGCCAAAAAAATGAAGGTCAGGCTATAGCAAGCAAAAAAAAAAAAAGCAAAATTTTTCCAATGCCAAAAAATTGGAGGTAAGGCTATAGTAAGGCATAAAATGGGGCAAAATTTTACCAATGCCAAAAAAATGGTGGTAAAGCTATAGTAAGGCATAAAATAGGGCAAAATTTTCCCAATGCCAAAAAATGGAGATAAGGCAACAGTAAAGCAAAAAAAGGGCAAACTTTTTACCAATGCCAAAAAAATAGAGGTGAGGCAATAATAAGGCAAAAAAAAGCTGAAAAAATTTAAAATGCAAAAAATGGAAAAAGGGTTTAATAAGGCATAAAATAGGGCAAAATTTTCCCAATGCCAAAAAATGGAGATAAGGCTATAGTAAGGCAAAAAAGGGCAAAATTTTTCCAATGCCAAAAAAATGGAGGTAAGGCCATATTAAGGCAAAAAAAAAAGGGCAAAATTTTTCCAGTGCCAAAAAAATGGTGGTAAGGCTATAGTAAGGCATCAAAAAGGGCAAAATTTTTCGAATGCCAAAAAAATTGAGGTAAGGCTATAGTAAGGCATCAAAAAGGTCAAAAATTTTCCAATGCCAAAAAAATGGTGGTAAAGCTATAGTAAAGCAAAAAAAAAGGGCAAAATTTTTCGAATGCCAAAAAAATGGATGTAAGGCTATAGTAAGACATAAAAAGGGCAAAATTTTTCAAATTCCAAAAAAATGGAGGTAATGCTAAAGTAAGGCATAAAATAGGGCAAAATTTTCACAATGCCAAAAAAATGAAGGTCAGGCTATAGTAAGGCAAAAAAAAAAAAACGGCAAAATTTTTTCCAATGCCAAAAAAATGGTGGTAAGGCTATAATAAGGCAAAAAAAAGCTGAAAAAATTTCAAATGCCAAAAAATGGAAATAAGGCTATAATAAGGCATAAAATAGAGCAAAATTTTCCCAATGCCAAAACAAATGAAGGTCAAGCTATAGTAAGGCAAAAAAAAGGGCAATATTTTTCCAATGCCAAAAAAATGGTGGTAAAGCTATAGTAAGGCAAAAAAAGGGCAACATTTTTCCAATGCCAAAAAAATGGAGCTAAGGCTTAAGTAAGGCATAAAATAGGGCAAAATTATCCGAATGCCAAATAATGGAGGTAAGGCCATAATAAAGCAAAAAAAAAAAAAAAAGGGCAAAATTTTTCCAATGCCAAAAAATGGAGGTAAGGCTATAGTAAGGCAAAAAAGGGCAAAATTTTTTCCAATGCCAAAAAAATGGTGGTAAGGCAAAAAAAAAAGGGTGAAAAAATTCAAAATGCCAAAAAATAGAACTAAGGCTAAAGTAAGGCATAAAATAGGGCAAAATTTCCCCAAGGCCAAAAAAATGAAGGTCAGGCTATGGTAAGGCAAAAAAAAGGGCAAAATTTTTCCAATGCCAAAAAAAATGGAGGTAAGGCTATAGTAAGGCAAAAAAGGGTTAAATTTTTCCAATGCCAAAAAATGGTGGTAAAGCTAAAGTAAGGCAAAAAAAAAAGGCTAAATTTTTTACAATGCCAAAAAAATGGAGGTAAGTCTATAGTAAGGCAAAAAAAAGGGCTAAATTTTTCCAATTCCAAAAAAATGGAGGTAAGGCTATAGTAAGGCAAAAAAGGGCAAAATTTGCCAAATGCCAAAAAAATGGAGGTAAGGCTATAGTAAGGCAAAAAAAGGGCAAAAACTTTTAGATGCCAAAAAATGGAGGTAAGGCTATAGTAAGGCATTAAAAAGGGCAAAAAAATTTCCTGAGCCAAAAAATAGAGGTAAGGCTTAGTAAGGCATTAAAAAGGGCAAAAATTTTAAGTGCCAAAAAAATGAGGTAAGGCTTTAGTAAGGCATAAAAAGGATAAAAATTTTTAAATGCAAAAAAATGGAGGTAAGGCTATAGTAAGGCATAAATAAGGGTGAAAAAATTTTAAATGCCAAAAAATGGAGGTAAGGCTATAGTAAGGCATAAATAAGGGAGAAAAAAATTTAAATTCCAAAAAATGGAGGTAAGGCTATATATAGTAAGGCATAAAAAAGGGCAACATTTTTTAAATGCCAAAAATGGAGGTAAGGGTATAGTAAGGCATTAAAAAGGACAAAAAAATTTAAATGCCAAGAAATGGAGGTAAGGCTATGGTAAGGCAAAAATAAGGGTGAAAATATTTTAAATGCCAAAAATTGCAGGTGAGGCTACAGTAAGGCATAAATAGGGGGAAAATTTTTTTTCCTGAGCCAAAAAATGGAGGAAAGGCTAAAAAAAATTTTCACCCTTACCTCCATTTTTTGGCATTTAAAAAATTTTGCCCTTTTTTATGCCTTACTATAGCCATACCTCCATTTTTTGGCATTTAAAAATGTTTGCCCTTTTTTATGCCTTACTATAGCCTTTCCTCCATTTTTTGGAATCTTAAAATTGTTCACCCTTATTTAAGCCTTACTATAGCCTTACCTCTATTTTTTGGCATTTAGAAATTTTTGCCCTTTTTTATGCCTTACTATAGCCTTTCCTCCATTTTTTGGAATCTTAAAATTGTTCACCCTCATTTATGCCTTACTATAGCCTTACCTCCATTTTTTGGCATTTAGAAATTTTTGCCCTTTTTTATGCCTTACTATAGCCTTACCTCTTTTTTTTGGCTCAGGAAAAATTTTGTCCTTTTTAATGCCTTACTATAGTCTTACCTCCATTTTTGGCATTTAAAAATTTTTCATCCTTATTTATGCCTTACTATAGCCTTACCTCTATTTTTTGGAATTTAAAAGATTTTGCCCTTTTTTATGCCTTACTATAGCTTTACCTCAATTTTTTTGGGACTTAAAAATTTTTGCCCTTTTTTTGGCTTACCATAGCCTTACCTCTATTTTTTTGGAATTTAAAAAATTTTCCCCCTTTATTTATGCCTCACTATAGCCTTACCTTCATTTTTTGGCATTTAAAAATTTTTGCCCTTTTTTTGGCTTACCATAGCCTTACCTTCAGTTTATGGCATTTAAAAAATGTTTGCCCTTTTTATGCCTTACTATAGCCTTACCTCCATTTTTGGCATTTAAAAATTTTTCTCTCTTATTTATGCCTTACTATAGCCTTACCTCCATTTTTGGCATTTAAAAATTTTTCTCCCTTATTTATGCCTTACTATATAGCCTTACCTCCATTTTTGGCATTTAAAAATTTTTCCCCCTTATTTATGCCTTACTATATATAGCCTTACCTCCATTTTTTGGCATTTAAAAATTTTTCACCATCATTTATGCCTTACTATAGCCTTACCTCCATTTTTTGACATTTAAAAAATTTTGCCCTTTTTTTGGCTTACCATAGCCTTACCTTCAGTTTATGGCATTTAAAAAATGTTTGCCCTTTTTATGCCTTACTATAGCCTTACCTCTATTTTTTGGCTGAGGAAAAATTTTGCCCTTTTTAATGCCTTACTATAGCCTTACCTCCATTTTTGGCATTTAAAAATTTTTCTCCCTTATTTATGCCTTACTATAGCCTTACCTCCATTTTTTGGCATTTAGAAATTTTTGCCCTTTTTTATGCCTTACTATAGCCTTACCTCCATTTTTTGGCATTTAAAAAAATTTGCCCTTTTTTATGCCTTACTATAGCCTTTCCTCCATTTTTTGGAATCTTAAAATTTTTCACCCTTATTTAAGCCTTACTATAGCCTTACCTCCATTTTTTGGCATTTAGAAGTTTTTGCCCTTTTTATGCCTTACTATAGCCTAACCTCTATTTTTTGGCTCAGGAAAAATTTTGTCCTTTTTAATGCCTTACTATAGTCTTACCTCCATTTTTTGGCATTTAAAAATTTTTCATCCTTATTTATGCCTTACTATAGCCTTACCTCTATTTTTGGCATTTAAAAAATTTTGCCCTTTTTTATGCCTTACTATAGCTTTACCTCAATTTTTTTGGGACTTAAAAATTTATGCCCTTTTTTTGGCTTACCATAGCCTTACCTCTATTTTTTTGGAATTTAAAAAATTTTCCCCCTTTATTTATGCCTCACTATAGCCTTACCTTCATTTTTTGGCATTTAAAAATTTTTGCCCTTTTTTTGGCTTACCATAGCCTTACCTTCAGTTTATGGCATTTGAAAAATGTTTGCCCTTTTTATGCCTTACTATAGCCTTACCTCTATTTTTTGGCTGAGGAAAAATTTTGCCCTTTTTAATGCCTTACTATAGCCTTACCTCCATTTTTGGCATTTAAAAATTTTTCTCCCTTATTTATGCCTTACTATATATAGCCTTACCTCCATTTTTTGGCATTTAAAAATTTTTGCCCTTTTTTTGGCTTACCATAGCCTTACCTTCAGTTTATGGCATTTGAAAAATGTTTGCCCTTTTTATGCCTTACTATAGCCTTACCTCTATTTTTTGGCTGAGGAAAAATTTTGCCCTTTTTAATGCCTTACTATAGCCTTACCTCCATTTTTGGCATTTAAAAATTGTTCTCCCTTATTTATGCCTTACTATATATAGCCTTACCTCCATTTTTTGGCATTTAAAAATTTTTCACCATCATTTATGCCTTACTATAGCCTTACCTCCATTTTTTGACATTTAAAAAATTTTGTCCTTTTTAATGCCTTACTATAGTCTTACCTCCATTTTTTGGCATTTAAAAATTTTTCACACTTATTTATGCCTTACTATAGCCTTACCTCCATTTTTTGGCATTTAAAATTTTTTGTCCTTTTTAATGCCTTACTATAGTCTTACCTCCATTTTTTGGCATTTAAAAATTTTTCATCCTTATTTATGCCTTACTATAGCCTTACCTCTATTTTTTGGCATTTAAAAGATTTTGCCCTTTTTTATGCCTTACTATAGCCTTACCTCTATTTTTTGGCTCAGGAAAAATTTTGTCCTTTTTAATGCCTTACTATAGTCTTACCTCCATTTTTTGGCATTTAAAAATTTTTCATCCTTATTTATGCCTTACTATAGCCTTTCCTCTATTTTTTGGCATTTAAAAAATTTTGCCCTTTTTTATGCCTTACTATAGCTTTACCTCCATTTTTTGGGACTTAAAAATTTATGCCCTTTTTTTGGCTTACCATAGCCTTACCTCTATTTTTTTGGAATTTAAAAAATTTTCCCCCTTTATTTATGCCTCACTATAGCCTTACCTTCATTTTTTGGCATTTAAAAATTTTTGCCCTTTTTTTGGCTTACCATAGCCTTACCTTCAGTTTATGGCATTTAAAAAATGTTTGCCCTTTTTATGCCTTACTATAGCCTTACCTCTATTTTTTGGCTGAGGAAAAATTTTGCCCTTTTTAATGCCTTACTATAGCCTTACCTCCATTTTTGGCATTTAAAAATTTTTCTCCCTTATTTATGCCTTACTATAGCCTTACCTCCATTTTTTGGCATTTAGAAATTTTTGCCCTTTTTTATGCCTTACTATAGCCTTACCTCCATTTTTTGGCATTTAAAAAATTTTGCCCTTTTTTATGCCTTACTATAGCCTTTCCTCCATTTTTTGGAATCTTAAAATTTTTCACCCTTATTTAAGCCTTACTATAGCCTTTCCTCCATTTTTTGGAATCTTAAAATTGTTCACCCTCATTTATGCCTTACTATAGCCTTACCTCCATTTTTTGGCATTTAGAATTTTTTGCCCTTTTTTATGCCTTACTATAGCCTTACCTCTATTTTTTGGCTCAGGAAAAATTTTGTCCTTTTTAATGCCTTACTATAGTCTTACCTCCATTTTTTGGCATTTAAAAATTTTTCATCCTTATTTATGCCTTACTATAGCCTTACCTCTATTTTTTGGCATTTAAAAAATTTTGCCCTTTTTTATGCCTTACTATAGCTTTACCTCAATTTTTTTGGGACTTAAAAATTTATGCCCTTTTTTTGGCTTACCATAGCCTTACCTCTATTTTTTTGGAATTTAAAAAATTTTCCCCCTTTATTTATGCCTCACTATAGCCTTACCTTCATTTTTTGGCATTTAAAAAATTTTGCCCTTTTTATGCCTTACGCCTTACCTCTATTTTTTGGCTGAGGAAAAATTTTGCCCTTTTTAATGCCTTACTATAGCCTTACCTCCATTTTTGGCATTTAAAAATTTTTCTCCCTTATTTTTGCCTTACTATATATAGCCTTACCTCCATTTGATGGCATCGAAAAATTTTTGCCCTTTTTTATGCCTTACTATAGCCTTACCTCCATTTTTTGGAATTTAAAAATTTTTGCCCTTTTTTATGCCTTACTATAGCCTTTCCTCCATTTTTTGGCATCTAAAATTTTCACCCTCATTTAGGCCTTACCATAGCCTTACCTCCATTTTTTGGCATCTAAAAATTTTTGCCCTTTTTTTGCCTTCCTATAGCCTTACCTCCATTTTTTGGCACTTTAAAATTTTTTCGCTTTTTTATGCCTTACTATAGCCTTTCCTCCATTTTTTGGCATCTAAAATTTTTCACCCTCATTTAGGCCTTACCATAGCCTTACCTCCATTTTTTGGCATCTAAAAATTTTTGCCCTTTTTTATGCCTTACCATAGCCTTACCTCCCTTTTTTGGCATCTAAAAATTTTTGCCCTTTTTTATGCCTTACTACAGCCTTACCTCCATTTTTTGCCCTTTTTTATGCCTTACTATAGCCTTACCTCTATTTTTTGGCTCAGGAAAAATTTTGCCCTTTTTAATGCCTTAATATAGCCTTACCTCTAGTTTTTTGGCATTTAAAAAAATTTGCCCTTTTTTATGCCTTACTATAGCCTTTCCTCCATTTTTGGCATTTAAAAATTTTTGCCCTTTTTTATGCCTTACTATAGCCTTTCCTCCATTTTTGGCATTTAAAAAAATTTGCCCTTTTTTATGCCTTACTACAGCCTTACCTCCATTTTTTGGCATTTAGAAATTTTTGCTCTTTTTTATGCCTTACTATAGCCTTTCCTCAATTTTTTTGCTCAGGAAAAATTTTGCCCTTTTTAATGCCTTACTATAGCCTTACCTCCATTTTTTGGCATTTAAAAAAATTTGGCCCTTTTTTATGCCTTACTATAGCCTTACCTCTCTTTTTTGGCTGAGGAAAAATTTTGCCCTTTTTAATGCCTTACTATAGCCTTACCTCCATTTTTGGCATTTAAAAATTTTTCTCCCTTATTTATGCCTTACTATAGCCTTACCTCCATTTTTTGGCATTTAGAAAATTTTGCCCTTTTTTATGCCTTACTATGGCCTTACCTCCATTTTTTGGCATTTAAAAAATTTTGCCCTTTTTTATGCCTTACTATAGCCTTTCCTCCATTTTTTGGAATCTTAAAATTTTTCACCCTTATTTAAGCCTTTCTATAGCCTTACCTCCATTTTTTGGCATTTAGAAATTTTTGCCCTTTTTTATGCCTTACTATAGCCTTTCCTCCATTTTTTGGAATCTTAAAATTGTTCACCCTCATTTATGCCTTACTATAGCCTTACCTCCATTTTTTGGCATTTAGAAATTTTTGCCCTTTTTTATGCCTTACTATAGCCTAACCTCTATTTTTTGGCTCAGGAAAAATTTTGTCCTTTTTAATGCCTTACTATAGTCTTACCTCCATTTTTTGGCATTTAAAAATTTTTCATCCTTATTTATGCCTTACTATAGCCTTACCTCTATTTTTTGGCATTTAAAAAATTTTGCCCTTTTTAATGCCTTACTATAGCTTTACCTTAATTTTTTTGGGACTTAAAAATTTATGCCCTTTTTTTGGCTTACCATAGCCTTACCTCTATTTTTTTGGAATTTAAAAAATTTTCCCCCTTTATTTATGCCTCACTATAGCCTTACCTTCATTTTTTGGCATTTAAAAATTTTTGCCCTTTTTTTGGCTTACCATAGCCTTACTTTCAGTTTATGGCATTTAAAAAATGTTTGCCCTTTTTATGCCTTACTATAGCCTTACCTCTATTTTTTGGCTGAGGAAAAATTTTGCCCTTTTTAATGCCTTACTATAGCCTTACCTCCATTATTGGCATTTAAAAAATTTTCTCACTTATTTATGCCTTACTATATATAGCCTTACCTCCATTTTTTGGCATTTAAAAATTTTTCACCATCATTCATGCCTTACTATAGCCTTACCTCCATTTTTTGACATTTAAAAAATTTTGTCCTTTTTAATGCCTTACTATAGTCTTACCTCCATTTTTTGGCATTTAAAAATTTTTCACACTTATTTATGCCTTACTATAGCCTTACCTCCATTTTTTGGCATCGAAAAATTTTTGCCCTTTTTTATGCCTTACTATAGCCTTACCTCCATTTTTTGGCATTTAAAAATTTTTGCCCTTTTTTATGCCTTACTATAGCCTTTCCTCCATTTTTTGGCATCTAAAATTTTTCACCCTCATTTAGGCCTTACCATAGCCTTACCTTCATTTTTTGGCATCTAAAAATTTTTGCCCTTTTTTATGCCTTACTATAGCCTTACCTCCATTTTTTGGCATTTAAAAATTTTTGCCCTTTTTTATGCCTTACTATAGCCTTTCCTCCATTTTTTGGCATCTAAAATTTTTCACCCTCATTTAGGCCTTACCATAGCCTTACCTCCATTTTTTGGCATCTAAAAATTTTTGCCCTTTTTTATGCCTTACTATAGCCTTACCTCCATTTTTTGGCATTTAAAAATTTTTGCCCTTTTTTATGCCTTACTATAGCCTTTCCTCCATTTTTGGCATTTAAAAAAAATTGCCCTTTTTTATGCCTTACTACAGCCTTACCTCCATTTTTTGGCATTTAGAAATTTTTGCTCTTTTTTATGCCTTACTATAGCCTTTCCTCAATTTTTTTGCTCAGGAAAAATTTTGCCCTTTTTAATGCCTTACTATAGCCTTACCTCCATTTTTTGGCATTTAAAAATTTGGCCCTTTTTTATGCCTTACTATAGCCTTTCCTCCATTTTTTGGCATTTAAAAATTTTTCACCCTCATTTATGCCTTACTCAAGCCTTACCTCCATTTTTTGGCATTTAAAAAAATTTGCCCTTTTTAATGCCTTACTACAGCCTTACCTTCAGTTAATGGCATTTAAAAAAATTTTTGCCCTTTTTTTGGCTTACTATAGCCTTACCTCCATTTTTTGACATTTAAAAATTTTTGTCCTTTTTAATGCCTTACTATAGCCTTAACTCCATTTTTTGGAATCTAAAAATTTTTCTCCCTTATTTATGCCTTAATATAGCCTTACCTCCATTTTTTGGCATCTAAAAATTTTTGCCCTTTTTTATGCCTTACCATAGCCTTACCTCCCTTTTTTGGCATCTAAAAAGTTTTTCCCTTTTTTATGCCTTACTACAGCCTTACCTCCATTTTTTGCCCTTTTTTATGCCTTACTATAGCCTTACCTCTATTTTTTGGCTCAGGAAAAATTTTGTCCTTTTTAATGCCTTACTATAGCCTTAACTCCATTTTTTGGCATTTAAAAATTTTTGCCCTTTTTTATGCCTTACTATAGCCTTTCCTCCATTTTTTGGAATCTTAAAATTTTTCACCCTTATTTATGCCTTACTATAGCCTTACCTCCATTTTTTGGCATCTAAAAATTTTTGCCCTTTTTTATGCCTTACCATAGCCTTACCTCCCTTTTTTGGCATCTAAAAAGTTTTGCCCTTTTTTATGCCTTACCATAGCCTTACCTCCCTTTTTGGGCATCTAAAAATTTTTTTCCCTTTTTAATGCATTACTACAGCCTTACCTCCATTTTTTGCCCTTTTTTATGCCTTACTATAGCCTTACCTCTATTTTTTGGCTCAGGAAAAATTTTGCCCTTTTTAATGCCTTACTATAGCCTTACCTCAAGTTTTTTGGCATCTAAAAAAATTTTGCCCTTTTTTATGCCTTACTATAGCGTTACCTCCATTTTTTGGCATTTAAAAATTTTTGCCCTTTTTTATGCCTTACTATAGCCTTACCTCAATTTTTTTGGGACTTAAAAATTTTTGCCTTTTTTATGCCTTACTATAGTCTTACCTCTATTTTTTGGAATTTAAAAATTTTTCACCCTTATTTATGCCTTACTATAGCCTTACCTTCAGTTTATGGCATTTAAAAATTTTTGCCCTTTTTTATGCCTTACTATAGCCTTTCCTCCATTTTTTGGCATTTAAAAATTTTTCACCGTCATTTATGCTTTTCTATAGCCTTACCTCCATTTTTTGGCATTTAAAAAATTTTGCCCTTTTTTATGCCTTACTATAGCCTTACCTCCATTTCTTGGAATTTAAAATTTTTTCTCCCTTATTTATGCCTTACTATAGCATTACCTTCATTTTTTGGCATTTAAAATTTTTTGCCCTTTTTTTGCCTTACCATAGCCTTACCTCAATTTTTTGGCATTTAAAAAATTTTCACCCTTATTTATGCCTTACTACAGCCTTACCTCCATTTTTTGGCATTTAGAAATATGTGCCCTTTTTTTAATGCCTTACTATAGCCTTTCCTCCATTTTTTGGAATCATAAAATTTTTCACCCTTATTTATGCCTTACTATAGCCTTACCTCTATTTTTTGGCATTTAAAAATGTTTGCCCTTTTTTATGCCTTACTATAGCCTTACCTCCATATTTGGCATTTAAAAATTTTTGCCCTTTTTTATGCCTTACTATAGCCTTACCTCCATTTTTTGGCATCTAAAAAATTTTGTCCTTTTTAATGCCTTACTATAGCCTTAACACCATTTTTTGGAATTTAAAAATTTTTCTCCCTTATTTATGCCTTACTATAGCCTTACCTCCATTTTTTGGCATTTAAAAATTTTTGCCCTTTTTTATGCCTTACCATAGCCTTACCTCCCTTTTTTGGCATCTAAAAATTTTTGCCCTTTTAATGCCTTACCATAGCCTTACCTCCCTTTTTTGGCATCTAAAAATTTTTGCCCTTTTTTATGCCTTACTACAGCCTTACCTCCATTTTTTGCCCTTTTTTATGCCTTACTATAGCCTTACCTCTATTTTTTGGCTCAGGAAAAATTTTGCCCTTTTTAATGCCTTACTATAGCCTTACCTCAAGTTTTTTGGCATTTAAAAAAATTTTGCCCTTTTTTATGCCTTACTATAGCTTTACCTCCATTTTTTTGGCATTTAAAAATTTTTGCCCTTTTTTATGCCTTACTATAGCCTTACCTCAATTTTTTTGGGACTTAAAATTTTTTGCCTTTTTTATGCCTTACTATAGTCTTACCTCTATTTTTTGGAATTTAAAAATTTTTCACCCTTATTTATGCCTTACTTTAGCCTTACCTCCATTTTTTGGCATTTGAAACTTTTTTGCCCTTTTTATGCCTTACTATAGCCTTTCCTCCATTTTTTGGCATTTAAAAAATTTTCACCCTTATTTATGCCTTACTACAGCCTTACCTCCATTTTTTGGCATTTAGAAATATGTGCCCTTTTTTTAATGCCTTACTATAGCCTTTCCTCCATTTTTTGGAATCATAAAATTTTTCACCCTTATTTATGCCTTACTATAGCCTTACCTCTATTTTTTGGCATTTAAAAATGTTTGCCCTTTTTTATGCCTTACTATAGCCTTACCTCCATATTTGGCATTTAAAAATTTTTGCCCTTTTTTATGCCTTACTATAGCCTTACCTCCATTTTTTGGCATCTAAAAAATTTTGTCCTTTTTAATGCCTTACTATAGCCTTAACACCATTTTTTGGAATTTAAAAATTTTTCACCCTTATTTATGCCTTACTATAGCCTTACCTCCATTTTTTGGCATTTAAAAATTTTTGCCCTTTTTTATGCCTTACCATAGCCTTACCTCCCTTTTTTGGCATCTAAAATTTTTGCCCTTTTAATGCCTTACCATAGCCTTACCTCCCTTTTTTGGCATCTAAAATTTTTGCCCTTTTTTATGCCTTACTACAGCCTTACCTCCATTTTTTGCCCTTTTTTATGCCTTACTATAGCCTTACCTCTATTTTTTGGCTCAGGAAAAATTTTGCCCTTTTTAATGCCTTACTATAGCCTTACCTCAAGTTTTTGGCATTTAAAAAAATTTTGCCCTTTTTTATGCCTTACTATAGCTTTACCTCCATTTTTTGGCATTTAAAAATTTTTGCCCTTTTTTATGCCTTACTATAGCCTTACCTCAATTTTTTTGGGACTTAAAATTTTTTGCCTTTTTTATGCCTTACTATAGTCTTACCTCTATTTTTTGGAATTTAAAAATTTTTCACCCTTATTTATGCCTTACTTTAGCCTTACCTCCATTTTTTGGCATTTAAAAAATTTTGCCCTTTTTATGCCTTACTATAGCCTTTCCTCCATTTTTTGGCATTTAAAAATTTTTCACCGTCATTTATGCTTTTCTATAGCCTTACCTCCATTTTTTGGCATTTAAAAAATTTTGCCCTTTTTTTGCCTTACTATAGCCTTACCTCCAATTTTTGGCATTTAAAAATTTTTGCCCTTTTTTATGCCTTACTATAGCCTTACCTCCATTTTTTGGCATCTAAAAATTTTTGCCCTTTTTTATGCCTTGCCTTTCCTCCATTTTTTGGCATTTAAAATTTTTTCACCATTATTTATGCCTTACTATAGCCTTACCTCCATTTTTTGACATTTAAAAAATTTTGCCCTTTTTTATGCCTTACTATAGCCTTACCTCCATTTCTTGGAATTTAAAATTTTTTCTCCCTTATTTATGCCTTACTATAGCCTTACCTTCATTTTTTGGCATTTAAAATTTTTTGCCCTTTTTTTGCCTTACCATAGCCTTACCTCCATTTTTTGGCATTTAAAAATTTTTCACCCTTATTTATGCCTTACTATAGCCTTACCTCTATTTTTTGGCATTTAAAAATGTTTGCCCTTTTTTATGCCTTACTATAGCCTTACCTCCATTTTTGGCAATTAAAAATTTTTGCCCTTTTTTATGCCTTACTATAGCCTTACCTCCATTTTTTGGCATCTAAAAAATTTTGTCCTTTTTAATGCCTTACTATAGCCTTAACACCATTTTTTGGAATTTAAAAATTTTTCTCCCTTATTTATGCCTTACTATAGCCTTACCTCCATTTTTTGGCATCTAAAAATTTTTGCCCTTTTTTATGCCTTACCATAGCCTTACCTCCCTTTTTTGGCATCTAAAAATTTTTGCCCTTTTAATGCCTTACCATAGCCTTACCTCCCTTTTTTGGCATCTAAAAATTTTTGCCCTTTTTTATGCCTTACTACAGCCTTACCTCCATTTTTTGCCCTTTTTTATGCCTTACTATAGCCTTACCTCTATTTTTTGGCTCAGGAAAAATTTTGCCCTTTTTAATGCCTTACTATAGCCTTACCTCAAGTTTTTTGGCATTTAAAAAAATTTTGCCCTTTTTTATGCCTTACTATAGCGTTACCTCCATTTTTTGGCATTTAAAAATTTTTGCCCTTTTTTATGCCTTACTATAGCCTTACCTCAATTTTTTTGGGACTTAAAATTTTTTGCCTTTTTTATGCCTTACTATAGTCTTACCTCTATTTTTTGGAATTTAAAAATTTTTCACCCTTATTTATGCCTTACTTTAGCCTTACCTCCAATTTTTGGCATTTAAAAATTTTTGCCCTTTTTTATGCCTTACTATAGCCTTACCTCCATTTTTTGGCATCTAAAAATTTTTGCCCTTTTTTATGCCTTGCCTTTCCTCCATTTTTTGGCATTTAAAATTTTTTCACCATTATTTATGCCTTACTATAGCCTTACCTCCATTTTTTGACATTTAAAAAATTTTGCCCTTTTTATGCCTTACTATAGCCTTACCTCCATTTCTTGGAATTTAAAATTTTTTCTCCCTTATTTATGCCTTACTATAGCCTTACCTTCATTTTTTGGCATTTAAAATTTTTTGCCCTTTTTTTGCCTTACCATAGCCTTACCTCCATTTTTTGGCATTTAAAAAATTTTCACCCTTATTTATGCCTTACTACAGCCTTACCTCCATTTTTTGGCATTTAGAAATTTGTGCCCTTTTTTATGCCTTACTATAGCCTTTCCTCCATTTTTTGGAATCATAAAATTTTTCACCCTTATTTATGCCTTACTATAGCCTTACCTCCTTTTTTTGGCATTTAAAAATTTTTGCCCTTTTTTATGCCTTACTATAGCCTTACCTCTAGTTTTTTGGCATTTAAAAAAAATTTGCCCTTTTTTATGCCTTACTATAGCCTTACCTCCATTTTTGGCATTTAAAATTTTTTTCCCTTTTTTATGCCTTACTATAGCCTTTCCTCCATTTTTTGGCATCTAAAAATTTTTCACCCTTATTTATGCCTTACTATAGCCTTACCTCTATTTTTTGGCATCTAAAAATTTTTTGCCCTTTTTATGCCTTAGCCTTTTTTTAGCCCAGTTGCACAGCTGGACTAATGGAAGCTCTTGTTTTGTGTGCTATCATGTCATGAGTTAAAAACCAGAATGATGTATTTTTGTATGTCGTCAATAATCTCATTTGATTTAAATATTGTTTTTTTTAACATATAATAATAATAAATATGTCATGAGTTTACATTAGGTAGGAAACCTTAAATAATGAGCAAAAGTGTGAGTGTAAATTGAAGTGTGAATGAAGTCTTTACTGACACTAAAAACACCCCATATGAAAAAATGGCCACCAAAGGAGAGAAAGTGACTATCTGTGTTGTTCGACTGTTCAACGTGGGTTAAATTTCAGGCTGAGCCTCACTTCAAGCATCTCTCCATGTTTTCAGTCAAGGGACACTCGGCACACTCAGCACAGCAGAGGCACACACACAAAATCCTCTGTCTTGGATCTACGCACACGCTTCTACAAGCCTTAAAAATCAATATACACACAGAACTGAGCTCCACAAAGGGCAGGGTGGAGTTCATTCTGCTTTCTCAGCAAATCCTTTATTTGTGCAAAAGTGCAAGTCCCATTTTTTAAAAATTGCATTTCATTTCCAATCGTGGAACTAAACACACTGGGGCTCTTTGTCTTTGTGTATTTTAGTAAACCTTTGCACGGTCAAACTGTGCGGAACTTAGTGGATTCTTGCAACATGGGAGCCAGTGGAAGTGTCTATAAAAAGAAAATCTGAAAGGAAGGTTTCTGACCAGACATCAACAACATTCTTTGAGCAGCATTTGCTCCCCGACTCCATTGCAAGGACACGTAACTTTAACTGAAATTGCGTTAGTTCGTTCCTTCCATTTGTCCTTCTTTTCTACAGTCCTGTAGATTGCTTCTTTCCCAGTTGGCTCAGTGTGAGGAATGCTACCCAGTGGTGACTGGGCACTATTCCATGAGAAGACATGCAATCAATGCTGGAAACTGGTGGAAAGAGTGTGTGTGCATGTGTGTGTGTGTAAAAAATAACAGTCCACGCTCACAGAGTTTGTGAGACTGTCACAAAAAGTACTTTATTTAATTTTTCCTGCATGGCAACACCATTACGTAATTTTTTTATTTAAATTAAATATATACAGTATATAGCATAGTATGTCAACATGTATCACCTTTACCATAACCCCATCCTTAAAGGAAATTCAATCAATTAAATTCAACTTTATTTATATCGTGCAAAATACAAAAAACTTAATATCGAGTCAATAGTAAGAAAGAAAAAACACAACAAGATTCACATGAACAAGCATTTAGCTTAGTTTTTGTTGTTGTTGTTGTTGTTTATTTTTCATTAAAACAAAGGCTTTACATCGAAAAAGAAAAAAAGCAATAAGAATATCGATAAATAATGATTGAAGGGGTCAAGGCTGAAAAGTACACCACTTATTGATGCCTAATAAAATAAAATAATTCGGTTACAATCATCAATCCTGTCCAAATCCAGAAACACAATGCAAAGGATAAACAGAAAACATTAAACCCTTATTTGTTTAATAATGTTTATATATTTATTTCTCCACCCTTACACACATACAGTTTTTCCAAGTGTTGACCAGTAATACCTGTGTTCTTGTGTTCTCACCTTTCATGGATGGTACTGACCATGGTACCATGACTGAATAAAAGAAATACCCCTACCTGCTCTCTGTCTGTTGAGATTTGAGATTTATTATATATTTTTTATGTCAAATATAGGACTGTGGAAGATTGGAAAACTCCTCTCTTTACAAAACACACTGGTACTGAACACATTTGCTAACTTCAAGACATGTGGCAGGTGTCTGACAGAAACATTCCAGTAGATTTTTAAAAGAAATGTTTAAACAAAGCGGACATAAAAAAAAAAAAAAAAATTAGAAAAAAACCTTTGAAATAGGACGTATATTTTTTTCCGTGTAAGTCATTGACATTTTAGGAGTTGAACTTTTCAGAATTTCTTGAATTTAACTTAATAAGTCAATCATTTCACGATACTGGGTTAACGATACGATTCTCTCACGATTTATTTTACAAAATGGGAATGTAGACAGATATTCCCTTATTTTTTGGGGGAAAAAAAACTAGAAAATGTCAAAAGAATCCATTGACAAACTATTCAAAACAATGCAATTTAACTAAAAATAAATCTTGAATGAAATAAATAAAGGAATAATACAAATGAAGAAGAAGCCTATTCATTTAAATTCTGGTTCTATAGTAAACAATGCAAAACTACATAATAGTTCTTTCTCTTTTTAAAAATGCAACTGAAAATGTATTTTGTGCCTTAACAATTGGACTTTAACAAAAAAAAAAAAAACAGTCTGCACTGTATTTACGTCAGATATTTGTTTGAACCAGCAGAGGGCGCTGGTAACCCAGTGGTCGGTTGGCATGCAGTTATTCTAGCAGTAAAGAAGAGATGCTATGCTAGCAGACAGAGCTAATAGAAAAACGTGACTTTTACAGATATTCACGTAATATTACAGATATTCTTTCGGTGCTAAAGGGGTAAATAATAATTTATGAACATGTTTAAGAGTAGATGGCGGTCAGAAAGAAAGTAGTAGCAGATTCCGCCCGCCGCCTACACTTTTAGACGAGAAGGATATATAGCGCCCTCTGCTGTTTAAAAAAAAGTACTGCCATTCAATTTTCAGAGCATCAACGTGAACCGTGATACCTATGAATTGATTTTTAACTGCCTTAAGATTAATCGCTACATCCCTAGCTAAAAGATTTTTTTTTTATTTATTTTTTTGGTTGCTTGCATGTTGCATAGAGCTTCTTACCCTGATAAGCATTCCAAGATAGACTTGTATTATTCCATCACATGCATTCACTTTATCTCACACAGTGTCACATGGTTTGTATTTTTCTCACTACATTCACTTACAAATGCAAATCCATTGTTTAGCAACATTTACAGACAATCAGTTGAACACATTCATTCGCTTCTGGAGCCAATTTAACACACTTAAAGAAAACCCACTCAAACACACATTAAAACATAATTCAAAAATAGATCAGTATAACTTTATTCCTATATATTTGGCTATTTTATCAATTCAGATTTAATTGATATACCACTGTAGTCACACTGTTATTCAGTTACGAGTATTAAGAACGAGGTCCATTGAGTTGAATGGATGACATTGTAGTCCTAGTAAACATACAATGGCTTTGATCAATTCTGACAAATGTGGAGAAAAACAAAACCATGTTTCTGGTCTGAATGAACGTGGTTGTGCATTCAGTGTTTAGTGTTCCAGGTCAATCATCCATAAAAGAGACGGACATTCCTCACACAGACGTGGCTCTTTGCGTTGACCTGGATTCCATCAGGGCCTTGGACACTGACACTCAGTGGATTAACAAAGCAAACAGAAAGTACAGTTTATACAAGCCTCTGTTCTCACACCTTCAGACTTTAAAGAAGCGCTCCCAGCCACACACACACACACACAGCTTAATAAACGTTCTGTTAACGGCTTATCTTCCCCTTTGACTCAGTGTTAGCGTCAACTCGTACATCATCCATGCTTCATACCAGGTTTCTCACTAAGCTGAAAGGTGCCATGACCGAGGTCACAGTCTGACACCTGTATACATGGAGCTGTGATGTGTGTGTGTGTGTGTGAAAGGGTGTAGTGTGTCCGAGGTCCAGTGCAATGTATCAACAAACTGACTTTTCGTTCTCTTTCTTGAGAACAAACTTGTGAATGAACACACGGAAAATATTGTGTTGAGAAGGGAACTCATTTGACACTTGAAAAGTATCGTTTGATAATCAGACTCCCTGTTTTTTTTAACTTTATATTCACTAGTTTTTTGTGTTCACCACTTATTTCTACCTCAGGTTGATTTTTCCATGGGCTGGTGTTAGCCTTTAGTGCAGGGGTTCTCAAACTTAGGTTCAGGACACTAGGAGGAGGTCACCAGATGCCTTCAAGAAACTAAGAATATTTTTTTAACAATCTGAACCCATTTTTGCTTATTTATTTATATTTTTTTTACCTTTGTTCTGCAACTACACCAAACTTGCCATATTTTAACCTATTATCTTGCCAAATTTTTGCTCCTTTTGATGCATTTTTTGCTACATTACTCCCATTTCTGCACATTTTTTCCACTTTCAAGACATTTTCAGGACTTATAAACCCTTTCTCACCACTTTTTCCACCTAATGTCACATATGTTGACCCATTAACCACTTTACACTATATTTCATGCCTATATTTGCCAATTTAACCACATTCACGATTTGTCATGGCCACTATTTGCCAGTTTAAATTAATTGTTCCAATTTGAACCCTTTTTACCACTTTTTCCTCCCATTTTTGGCTACTTTTAACCCATCTCGATGGCCCTGTCTTCACATGAATGTTCTTAAATGTTCATGTCTTTGTTCAACCACCTTCAGGTACAGCGGCCTCTAGCACCTTTATTTTGGGGGTCGTGGGCTGAAACGGTTGAAAACCACTGCTTTAGCGTTTTTATCAAACATCTTAGCTTACATCCTTGCAAGGTACAACACATTCCACATTAGTTAGAAATAAGTTATTAGCATAATAAACATTCAGTCTTGATAGACTGAATTAAAAAAAATAATTAATTAAAAAAACACACATTAGGACCACAAAAAAACACAAAAGGACAACAAAAGTACACAAAATGACTCCAAAAACACATTGAATGAGGTAAAATTATACAAAATGACAACAAAAGTACATAAAATATATAAAAAAAAAAAAAAAACATATACAAAATGACAACAAAACTACATAAAATTTGAAGAAAAAAAATACAAAAATGTATAAATATGCATAAAATGATCTTGTAATTTTCTGTAATAATGCTTAGATTGGTCATTATTCTAAATACTGACATTGATGTTGATAATGTTGCCCTCGATCACATTTTTGTGGACCTCACTGTGATAAAAGTTGGACCAGTTATACATTATTTACTATATCAAAGTGAAACACTTTGCTTAACTTAGTTTTGGAGAACAAAAGATTTGTGCAACGTTTACAATGCAGTGGATGGAATCTGCTCTTTGTAGTTAGTAATAAAGATAGGACAGGTGGTATGATGGTAAAGCGTGTTTTCCGATGTATTCCCACAGGTTAGGAGTAATGTGCAGGAGTATGTCCCTGGCTATGCGTGTTTTCCTGTTTCAACCTCGCCGTCATTAAGTGAGTTCTCACAATAGTCCATTGTCCAATCTCCCCTCCACGTTTCCTGCAAGTCATAATTCACGGAAATAAGGACAGAGTGCAAATAAACAACTACGACTACAGTTCCCCACCCACCAACGGACCCTACAGGAGGAACGCGGCTGCTGCTCAGGCATCGGGCGGTATCTTTGTTGCCAGGAAGCTAATCAACATCGATTTCCAGTTTGACAAATAGAAGAGAGCCACACGTAGGGTGTGCATGAGGTTCATGTAGATGTAGACTGATGTGAGGGTGGAAAGCAGAACTAAAAAAGCTATGTTGGGAGTTATTATTGAAAGTGTCTATTTGTACGGTTGCCGTATGGACAGGGGTTAGTTTTAGGGTTAGGGTTAGGTTATAATTAGGGATGTAGCGATTAAACGTAAGGCAGTTAAAAATCAATTCATAGGTATCACGGTTGATATCGATTTTGTGAAAATTGAATCGCAGTACTGTATCCACAAGTGTTGGCGGCGGGCGGAGTCTGCTAATACTTTCTTTCTGGCCGCCATCTACTCTTAAATATGTTAATAAATGATTCATTGCCCCTTTAGCACCGAAAGAATATCTGTAATATTACTTGAATATCTGTAAAAGTCACGTTTTTCTATTAGCTCTGTCTGCTAGCATAGCTTCTCTTCTTCACTGCAAGATATCTGCATGCCAACCGACCACTGTGTTACCAGCGCCCTCTGCTGGTCCAAACAAATATGACGTAAATCAGTGCAATCGTTTTTTTTTTTTAAAAGTCCAATTGTTAAGGCACAAAATACATTTTCAGTTGCACTTTTAAAAGAAAAAGAACTATTATGGAGTTTTGCATTGTTTATTATAGAACCAGAATTTAAATTAATAGGCTTCATTTTATTTGTATTATTCCTTTATTTATTTCATTCAAGATTTATTTTTAGTTAAATTGCATTGTTTTGAATAGTTTATCAAGGAATTATTTTGACAATGAAAAATAAAATGAAAATAGTACGGCATTTTCTAGTTTGTTTTCCCAAAAAAAAAATTTGTCTACAGTCCCATTTTGTAAAATAAATCGTGAGAAAATCGTATCGTGAACCCAGTATCGTGAATCCAATTGTATCGGGAGTTGAGTGAATCGTTACATCCCTAGTTACAATCCAATATCGCAACAATTTTTTGGGTTAGGGTTAGAGTTAGGGTTAGGTTTAGGTTAAGGTTTACTCTTAGTTACGCGACCTAATCTGACCAATGACTGACCTATCACGTGATCTAAACTGGCCAAATAGGGGAGCTGCGTACGGATAGAATGTCAAAATATTGATACGGCAACCGTACAGATAGCCACTGCCTTTATTATTTTGTTCTGTGTTTCAAATAGCAGGATAACCCTCACAAAGTGTTGGCTTTGAGATCGTGGGAAAGTCATCTTTACTCTGATTTAGGGTTTATAAAGTGACCCAAAACTTACCACTGTTTTAGAAAGTGAATGTTTTGGTTCAATTAATAAAGAAGAGGTTTGTATTCATCAACAAACCAACTGTTACTGAGTCAGACTTAACCAGTTACAAGGAAACCATCAGGGTCATCATCAGGTTTTTGGGTTCTGTACCTCAGCGGTTCCCAAATAGCGGTACGTATTTTTTGGACAAATTCACCACAAACTATCAGTACTATTGCTCAATAAAATGCTATATTTTCTCGTAATTTATTGAAACAGAATTATGTTTTGATGTAGAGGCCATTTCATCACACTTCTGACAATATGAAACAAAAATTTGATACATTTTGCTAAGGAGACCATATTTACTTACTATTGAAGTAATCACATAAAAGTGCATCTGTATTTTTGCAAAAATAAATTCCACTTTTAATTTCACTCATTGCTTTTAATCAAGGAATCAATGTTCGAGACACAGTTAGGAGTTTAGAAGAGCTCGCTGTCAAATTATGGAGAGGGTACTTAAGAGGGGGTACACATGTTTTGACAAAAAATGCAAAGGGGGTACACGGGACAAAAAAAAGATTGAGAACCACTGCTGTAGCTGATTTTGTTAACAGCTAATAAGTTGTTTATTTGATTTTGTAAAAAACATGAGATTAGCGCAAGAAATAAACATAGATACAACGTTTTAAAAGGTTTTTATTATTAATATTATTATTACTAGTATTGTTTCTACACAAATTCTACACAATACCTCTATCAAATTGTATTCAAATCCTTGTGTGTTAATGAATCAACTTTAACACAGTGAAATAAACTACAAACTAAACAACACTTGTAAGTATTGACATTTTAATAAAGCCCTGTTAATGTTGCAGCTGATTTTAGAGGTAAGTCTACACCTTTTTCCATATAATTACTAGTTATTTAAGAGTGCTGCTGTTCATTACTGCTAATGACTCTGGTTTCTCATAAACATATTAAAGAGTTTAACAGCTATGTTGTAGCTGTAGGTGTAGTAACATACTTCCTCTCCTGTGCTCACTTCTGCAACTCAAACTTCCTCACCCCTGTTTTATCTCTAACATCTTATTTCATCTAAAAACCAGGTAAAGTCTGCTTTTCTTTACTTGTATTCACTCCTGTTCGACTTGAATGTAAATCTAGTTTTTAAAGGAGAGGCTACATTTACCTAAAATAGCCTATGCATTTTGAAAAAATGCATAGACATTTTAATAGACATAGAAAAAAATGCATAGACACACACAGTGAAACACTTGACCAGCTAACCTTAGCTGCTCTGCTAATGTTACTGTTTGGATGAATGAGACGAAGTGAAGCGTTAGGGTTGCTAGTCAGATGTGGACACAAGGTTTATTATGTCAAACAGGTTTTGGGGTACACCAAGTCTGGGATGTCAGATGTTAAAAAGCCTTCAATGTGTGTGCCTCATAGGAGTGTGGGGGGAAAAAAAATTGATTTCACAATATATATATATATATATATATATATATTTTTTTTTAATATTTAATCAATATTTTCCTAATTGTATTTTTCAATAATAATAATAATAATAATAATAATAATAATAATAATAATAATAATAATAATAATAATAATAATATAATAAGATGTTTTGACTCACTTTGTCCTCTGAATGATCAATATCTTCTGATGAACATATACAGCAACTCGCTTTTTCATCTCTACATTGAATTTTGATATTAACTGAGTAGAATATCACAACATATCATGATATCGTGATAATAAATCTCATCGTGACCCAAGTATATCGTGATACATATCGTATTGCAACATCCTTGCCAATAATCACCCCTGGGGCCTCCGTGAATCTCCTGCTATTCAGTGCTCTCAATGTGATGCACTGTATGTTGCTGACAGTGTTAGGAGTAACTAGTTATTTTTGTAATATATTACAGTAATATAATCCTTATTGAAGTAACTCAGTAGTGTAACTCATTATGAAAGTGAAAAGTGGTAATATGATACTACCTAGTTACAATTAAAGTGCATATTTGCTTTGTTTTCTCACTGTTTGCAATTATTTGAGGAAAAAAAAAAAGATGATCATTATAGTTAAATATAACTTATGGGGAACAAAAAAGAGCTTTCTGCTCCAGAAACAGCAGAAGTATTTGAAACAAAACTTAGAGCGATGTTATTTGAACACTATCAGTGTGATATAATTAGTGTTCTGGACCAAAAATATCTGAAAGTAACTCAAAGTAGTGTAACTCAGTTACATTTTAAAAAAAACAGTATTATTGTAATACAAATAAATTGCATTTTTATCTCCAGTAACTAGTAATATAAATATATTACAAGTTTAGAGTAACTTACCCAACACTGGTTGCTGATAGCGGTAGTAATAACAGAGCGGAGTGAATTCAGCGACCCAATAATGTAGCCAGTGTAAGAACATGCCAGTGATAAAGAAGAAGTATTACAGTACCTGTGATCATTTGAAAAAGTTACAAACAAAAGTAAAGAAAAAAAATATTTGATTTACCCAACATCAGCCAGGATTCGACCTCTCAAATGAGG
Organism: Gouania willdenowi; assembly: GCF_900634775.1. Lineage (NCBI taxonomy): Eukaryota > Metazoa > Chordata > Actinopteri > Blenniiformes > Gobiesocidae > Gouania > Gouania willdenowi. The sequence goes on from NC_041062.1 coordinate 14,912,290, forward strand.
ACACAGTAGAAGAAACAAGTCTCACTAAAGCTGGTTAAATTTAAAGAATAAAATAAAATAAAGGCATAATTAGATGTAACAGTAAAACACAGCGTGCAGTTTTGGCAAATCTAAACAAATAAAGAGGAACTTTTCCTCATTGTTTTTTTTTTTTCCATTGTTCTGGTCAGCTTGTGCCACTTCATTCTACCAGCACTTTGTTTCTTTTTCCTTCCACTTTCAGATAATTACCCATTTATGGTACTGGGACCGACAAAACCGTGATCTGTATTTCCATATAGGAAAATCCTGTCTAGTCTAAAAACTTGCACACTCGTGTTGTACAAGTAGTGTGTGTGTGTGTGTGTGTGTGTGTGTGTGTTTTTATCAGAGAAACACATGTTAGCGTTTGACATAAGACAGAAATATGTCATATTTGTTTGAATTACAGGAAAGTACCGTAGTTTAAATGATGTCAGAGCAATAATAAAGCTGATTTTTTTAAATAAGAAAACAGAAAGAAACGGCCAGAGAAAGATCATCAAACAGAGAAAGCTTTTAACTCACTGAGGTTAGTTAGTTTAGCAATAGTCAAATAGTAAGTACAAGACTTAAGAATGTGCTGGTGTGACCCCCAATGGGATTTATTAGAAGCTGCCTAAAAGGATGCAACTGTACTAGTCATGTTTATAACATAAAATTGTAACAAACATACACATTTGAAGTAGTTTTTTTTGCACATTTTTTTTACCTTAAAACAGAGGTTCTCAACTTTGGGGTCTGAAAGACACTGGGATGGGGTCGCCAGATGTCTGTTCTTTGAACAGTTTGAGCAAATTTTTTTGCAACTACACAAACTTTTTCTTGCCATATTTTTGCTCCTTTTAATGCATTTTTTTGCTTCATTACTCCCATTTCTGCCACTTCTCCATTAAATTCTGACATTTTTTCCACTTTCAAGATATTTTCCCTCCTAAAGTCACTTATGTTGACCCATTATTGTCACCTTTAACCTCTTTTCATCATATTTCATGCTTATTTTTGCCAATTTAACCACGTTCACGATTTGTCATGCCCAATTTTTGCCAGTTTAAACTAATTGTTCCTACTTTTTATGCCACTTTTTAAGCCAAAATTGACACTTTGAACCCTTTTTTTAAGCACTTTTTCTGTCAACTTTTGCTCACTCGAGTTTGCAACTTTTAACCAATTTCTGTGATTTTTAAAATCCTATTTCATCACCTTTTCTACCATTTTTGGTCACTTTTAACCCATTTTATTACTGATTAAAACAAAGATGTACATCTTTAAGATGACTATATACCATGGTGCTAATAATGATATACTTCGTTTGGTAAATGTTCATCTGGACGCGTCATGTTGTTGATTCTTTGCGTCAAATAGTGGCCACCTTGTCTCCCGTACTACCAGGGTTTTCTACTCAACCGAACCTTGAGTATCATATATTACCTTCTGAGAGCCTGCAATTTAAATTCACAACACGTACCGTTTAATTGAGTTTCTGAGTCGTGACTCGTGAGAGAGTTGAACAACAGAAGGAGACCTTTAAAAATACAAAGGCACTAAATTTGTAACGCTGCCTCCCTTTAGGGATTTAGACTCTGAATAGCATCCAATAACTTGTGAGTTTCCTGAGCAAATAGTCGACGTGCCTCTGAACATCGGCTGTTTATTTAGGGTTGAAGAAAAGGAGGGAGAGAAGAAGGGATGTAAGTAAAGCCTGGGAGAGGCAGAGTGTGGTAAGAACCAGGGGCGTATTGGCCATTTGGCATACTGGGCATCATCCCTTTGTGCCGTTGACCTGACGTGGGCCGATCCGTTCTACTATGTGTTTTTTCTTTTATGAGCGAGTGGAGGCAGACATGGCAACAGGTGGCCAAAAATGGTCCAAAAGTGGCACAGTGGCAAGAAAAGAGTGAAAAGTGACTAAAATGGACCAAAAGCAGTCAAGAGTGGCCAAAAAATGGGCAAATAAAGAGGAACCAGGTGGTATGTTATGGCAAAAGATAGCTTTAATGGGAAAAATGTGGTAAACAATAGTGAAAAAGGGCAAAAATTATGAACAAAAAGAGGCAAAATGTAGGGGGGAAAAGGAAACAAGTAGTATTTATTAGGCAAGAGGAGGTGTATTGCGATGAAAAGTGTCCCAAGGAAATTTAGGAAAGGACAAAAATTGGATGAAAGTGTCAAAAGGTACTTACAAAAATGGACATAAGATAGGGAAAAGGAGAATATTTATTGGCAAACGGTAACTAGAGTCTGAGAAAAGTTTTGAAAAGGGGCAAAAATAGGACAAAGGACGTTGAAAGTGTCTATTTGTACGGTTGCCGTAACGACAACCCCCTGTGCTATTGGTAAATTTACCGTACCGTGTTAGGGTTAGGTTTAGGTTTAGGTTTAGGTTTAGGTTTAGGGTTAGGTTAAGGTTAAGGATAGGGTTAGGGTTAGGGCTAGGTTATAACCCTATAGCAACAATTTTTAGGATTAGCGTTACGGTTAGGTTTAGTCTTAGTCACGTGACCTAAACTGGCCAATGAGGGGCGCTGCGTACGGATAGAGTGTTGGTACATTGACACGGCAACCGTACAGATAGCCACTGCCTAAAAAGTTTCCCCCTTTTAAGGTTTTCTAAGGGAATACTAATTAAAATGAAGACATGTTGCGCATCACTGACTTAATAACGACTTCCGTGTCGCTGATAATGTAGTGTAGGGCTGAATGTTGGTCCTAGTCTGGTAAGAACACAGAAGAACATGGTGATGTGGGATAGTGGAGCAGTGACGAATGAAGAAGAAGATAGATGAGATGCTTGGGAAAGTTCTCTGTAAAACAAGAGGTAGACATGACAGGTTTGGCAGATGTTCAGCGATTATATTTCACTTTTGAAACTCCCCTTTGGCTCCCAGATGAAGACAAACAACAGGCGCTAAATATGGAAGAAGAAATGTACCGAGCAGCGTGTATAAAAGAGTCACATGGTGACATGAAGAGATGTAACCTGGGAAAAATGCCAATCGATCTCCAGGCAAAGCCTTGATTGCACAAACACACTTTCAGCTTGAAACACTTTATAGAGATGTAGATATCAGCGCTGACATAAACAGATAACAGCGGTGAAAAAACACACACAAAGACCTTTAAATGCTTGCTAGAACAAACACGATTATAAGTCCTGGCAACAGCAATTTACTCAATCATCTCCAGGTGCGTTGGGAAAGTAGAAACCTGATACTATTACGTAGAAGTTCAGTTCTACCAAACGGTCATCGTGAAAATAACACCATTTAACTTGAATTATCCAACAATATTTGAAGTCTTAGAGCTGGAAGCAATTTAGGAGCTAGAAATATTCTTTACAAAACACAAACTGTACATGTTGGCAACAAAACACACAGGCTACAGAGTCTACAAACAAGAATATTACACAAGTAGCTAATGCTTCAGATGTGATCTTTCTTTTTCACTTAAACAATGTTCTATATTCTTGAACTTTGACTAAAAAAGCTTTGGCAAATGTTCCATAAAAAGGAAGATTGGAATCAAATCATAATGGTTTTTTTTTTTTTTTTTAACAAATGTTACGTCAGAACTATTCCATCAAATGCAGTTCATTACAAATACACAACAGAGCCCTTAACTAGCCACCCTGTTGTCCAATGAAAATCATTTTAATTAAAAGGTATTCTTCTGAATAAAAGGCCAAACATTTGCAAAATGACAACTTTAACTTGCTTTTTTGTTATTCATTTTTTAAATTGTCTTCACAGTTTAGATTTTTTTTTTTTTTTTTATCAACCAAAAGTGTCGTCCGTGCTAATTATATACACTATGCAATTTAGGTTTTTTTTTTTTCATATTTTTTGCTTTGTGTTTCTGTCAATATGAATTAGTTGAATTGTTTTACCATCCTTAAATAAATGCACGAGACAAAAGTGGCAGATTTATTTTATACCAAAAAATTTATTTTTTATTTATTTTAAACAAAAAACTCTACTCTTATTTTGGAAAAAAATAAGATTTTTTTTTTTTTTTATCATTCATCAACACTGGTTCAAGACTGATTTTAAACTGACACTGGCTGAAGTATTCATTTATTTTTGCTATTTTGTTCTCTGTATAAGATGTAGTAAATGTATGTACATTTGGCTTTATACATATGTTCCAATGTCGGGTGGGTCTATGTTTCAATGTTTTTCTAAAAATTCAATAAACATATTAAACACCAAAACAACTAAATGCACAAAGACATGACGGTCATAACATTTTCAACATTCAAGTGTAGTTTAGGAAGTATTTGCTGAGGAAGTTGTCCCTGAACACACCACCATCCCCCACAAACCTCTACCGTTGAACCCTGTGCAGAGGTGCAGCATTGTTTTATTTATTATAAGACGGAATAGAGCGACCCAGATTCTGTGATCCAAATATCACACAAACAAAACAAGATTTCACCATTTTCTCATTTTCATTTTAAAACAGAAAAAAACACTGCTCATCCTGTTTTTGTTTTTTCTTTATTTCCGTTTTTTTGAAAATAACTACATTGTTCACTTAGTTTTGAAATGGAATAACCAAAGAAGGAACTGACCCACAGTAGAACCCTTAATGAAGAGCCTTATTCCACTTTATAACATTGCATCATTTAGATTAGTGATTATCAACTGGTGGGTCGGGACCCAAAAGTGGGTCACGGATCTCTACTGGGTGGGTCATGGAAAGCTGGCCAAAAAAAAAAAAAAAAAAAAAAAAAAACTTAATGTCTGTCATGTGTGACTTGTCTTTTATTTTGAAAGACACTTTTCCTTTGACAGGCATGCTGTGAAAAGCAAAATATATGGATTTAGGTTTTAAAAAATATTCATGTATGCGTGTTTTCAACAGCTATTTTGGAAAAAAAAACTAAATTTGGTTGGTTGAATTAAAAAAAAAAAAGGAAAAGAAAGTGGGTCGCGATTTGATGACCGAGGCAAAATGTGGGTCCCAGGGTGAGACGAGTTGAGAACGCCGATTTAGATTACTGTACACCCCAATTGAGCAACTTTTTTGTTGCCTTACCATGTATAGACTGTGCATTGCATTACCTGCACTTGTTTGTCCATGCAAAGTTTGCATGTTAAGTGGATTTTCTCCCAGTTTCTCCCAGTACGCAGACATGCTTTCATGGGTGCACCCTGCATTATGTCTTGTATAGACAGGAATAAGCTGTGATAAGCTCCAGCAGAGAATGAGTGATTGAATAAATGAACATTTTTAGGTTGTCTGTCATTGCAGAGTGGAGATACATTACAGAAAAGCAAACAAAGACAGTGACATCAGTGAGAAGAAGTCTCTAATTATACGCTTCACCTAAACCACACAGTTGAAGAATATAATAGGCACTTTGTCAGGTAATGTGCTGCAGAGGATTGAAGTGTGTCTGTGTGAATAAGCCAATGCTGTATGAGTGTGTTAGAGGTGTTCCAGTATGCTGAATCAGTTCCATGTAACACAAGACTCACTTAGCATGCACTGCACATAGTGGGTTTGCTAGAGGTTCAAGGTGATCCTTAGGAAAACAAAGTTCAGTCCACCTGAATAAATAGCAGCACGGGAAAGTGACTGTGCGTGATTGTCGTGAACTTTAAACGGTTTCATGGCACAAAAATTGCCTGGCACAGACAAAACCCTTGGGAGCAGCGGATACTGTCATAGACATATAGAAAACATTAGAAATACGCATTTATTATTACTTTTCCCTAATGTCTGCATATGTCGTCATCGCGGCAGAATACATTTTTAAAAAATTTAAAATTTGGACTATTTTTCTTCAAAATCTCATAAAAAATAACCTACAATACAACAGTAATAATAATTTTCATTTATTTTTCATACTCAATTATCCTCGTAATGCAATTGTTCCAAAAAAAAGTTCAAATGTACTGAGACAATTTCTCGGAAAAATCAGAAAAGTAAGAGAATAAAATGGAGATCAATTTTAAGTATACTTTCAAGTTTCCCAAGATGCATTTCGAACCTACAACGACAAAAACCAGAAACACAATGAGGCGAAATATCTTAAGAGGAAATATTTCCTCTTTTGAAAGATCTGAAAACATTTTAAGAAAGTGACCAAGTAGAATATCAACATGTGGTCATTTAATTCATAAAACTCACGGAAACCTATTTTCATGCTGACATTTCAGAAATTTTTGGACACCCTACATTGTGCTACTGGGGAAACGTCTGTTTACCTTCAAAACAAGAGCCCTATTTACAAAGGCGTTAAAAACTAATGGAAGACAAGAAGAGATGCTTTTGTTTTGAAAAGGAGATGCTTGATTGTCCCGGTGTCATGTACTGAGTTTGCATCGTATTGAGATTGCGCACATATGCGTACTACCGAAAAATAATTTTTTGCTAAAAAAAAAAAAATGGATTTTTGTTTATTTTTGTTTTCAAAGTGAACAGACACGTGTTTTATTTGTTTATTGGTTGGATTATAATCTTGGTACGGAGGTAAACTCAGTACGTGACACTGGGATGATTTTACATTCCACTCGCAATGCATCATGGGGCGGTTGAGTATGACTAGTGTGCCCACCGTGCATACTTCAAAAATGTCCCAATATAGTATACATCCGGTTATTTCTTGCGTACTCAATCTTTACAATCTACTATCTAACGTGAACGCACTACATACTAAATTTGGTGTCAGACTTCTTATGAGTAGGACGTTAATATGACATTTCGAACACAGTTTTTATTAGTCCTAGAGCTTTATTGTTATTTACATGATTTTTCTCATGTTGCGTTTATTAACCATGTGGAGGGAACCGCTAAAAGGACATTTTATTAGTGATCGTGCTGCGCAAAGACGGTAAAGTCACTGAGGGACCCATGAATAAAATAAGTAACACCATCACTAATGCTAGATAATACCAATATAAAAGTACTGATCATCAAAATATAGTACTTTTCATTTGTTGTATATTATTTGTCATGTATTGTCATAAAAGTGCTTTTATTTATATTCTTATTGGGTATTCTATATCACTAAAATTGACTTGGCGTAAGTGATGGTGTTACTAATTTTAGCAATAGTGTTCTAGGGATATTAAAAAAAACTCAGTTGTAACCTAGCATTCATTGTCCTACCCTGACTCCTTCTTTCCTGTTCCTTTCCCCCTCACCTAGGTGTAACACTTCCCTTTCTTTTTATATTCTCTCTTTAATAAAGTTTTTCTTACCCTTCCTTAGGGAGGGCTGGTGATGGTCACAGTTATGCAGTTAAATAATGACATTGCAATAATAAAACATGCACAGCTGTTGTAAAAACATTGCACTACATATCGTGTTGTTGACCTTCGACACCACGTTTCACCTTATATCACGGTGAACTTAAGCTTTTAGAGTGTGAAAAGTGGTTTTTGAGGCAGAGGACGATGGCAACCTTCCAGATTCTTTGTGGTTGTGTTATTTCCTCTCTTAAGCAAAACATGTGTGTTTCAGTGTGTGTGTGTGTGTGATACCTGGGGTTGGAGTGTTGTGCTGTAGCTCCCCCTCAGACTCACAGACCACAGACGACTTTTAACAACAGGCGGGTCAGTCCGAGGCCTTTGAGGATGGGATGAGGACCCTGTTCCTGTTTGATAAGCCTCTGTTTCCTCTTGGACAGTGCGGCGCTTGACCATTGTCATGTGTGATTTATTGAGCTATACCTCTGAGTGCTGGATGAAGCTCTGCAGTTACTCTAATCACAATTAGATAACAGAAATACTCATGTAACCTTTGTTTTTCAAACATCAATATATTTTCTGTATAGAATTAATTCAATTAAAAATGCAAGTTGACCATTTGTGCTCATACTAGTCACATGTATATATGGTTCTAAAACTGTCATATTTCAGTTCATGCTGTTTTATTTTGAAATCACACTTCACGATATTAAATATATATATATTGTATAATAACTTTGTTTATTTAGACTTTTTCCACAGTATTTTCAGTAACTTAATTGATTATCTATATCAGAGACATTGTTCGTTAGTCCATGGCAGTGGCTCCCAACCTTTTTTGGGTTTTCTTTAAAATTAGTTTGTGATTATGTTTGTAATATTGTGTTACAAATACAGAGTAGGCAGGATTAGTGCACTAAGTAACAACATGCCCCAGTGCATTTTATTTTTATTAGCTCAGAATCAGAAATACTTTAATGATCCCAGGGGGAGATGACTTAGATTAGACTTTACTGGGTTCATATTTGAGAAAGTGTAAGTATAGATTGTTTCAGATTGCGTGTGGTGATTACATTTGGAAAAAAAATAATGATAGAAAATTTTATTTAATTTTAATCAGTCATTTTTTTAATCTTATTGCTAGACAATTTAGGCGACCCCATTATATTTCCAGAAACCCCAAAGTTGAAAAATACTACTCCTAATCATCTCATGACTATGTATTTATTCTTGCCCTTAAATAAATGTATTTATATTTTGGAATTGGAATTTTTCAGCAGGATCTTTCATTTATATTAGTTTTGTCATCTACATGTGATTATCAGTTAATGCATCCATCGCTTTCGGATTCAATAAGATTATTACAAAGAAGGTTTTTGTTGGAAGTTTTAGGTAAGGCGTTGGAACAATTAAGAGCCATATGGGGAGCCTAATTATTTACTTTGTGCAACATTTAGCAACAAATCATGTTTAAAAAATGTATGTAATTTCTTTATGTTACTTTTGAGCAGATATACAGCAATATTTGTGAAATTTGTGATGTTAATGGTAAATCTAAATGTTAAATCTACATGTTGCATTTAAATCTAAATGTTAAATCTAAATGTTGCATTTAAATATAAATGTTAAATCTAAATGTTTCATTTAAATATAAATGTTAAATCTAAATGTTACATCTAAATATAAATGTTACATATAAATAAAAATATTACATATAAACATAAATGCTAAATCTAAATGTTACATATAAATATAAACATTACAAATAAATATAAATATTACATAGAAACATAAATGTTAAATCTAAATTTTATTTTGGTACTGCAGGCGAATTTGCAATTTAACTAAATATTTAGTTTCACCTGTAACATTTAGATTTAACATTTACATTTAAATTTAACATTTACATTTACATTTTACATTTAGCAGTGAAATTTAACATTCAGCAGATAGATTTAGCATTTAGATTTAACATTTAACATTTAGATTTAACGTTTTTCACGAGGGAAAAAAACCCACAAATTTCACAAATATTGCTGTAAATCTGGTCAAAAATAACATTAAAAAATCAAACACGTTTTTTAAACGTGTTTTTTAGCAAAGTGTTGAGAAAAGTTGCTGTTTATTTTAGCACATTCAGCGCCCCATAGAGCCATGATCAAATTTAAAATATAAAGGAAAACAGTGATGAATCAGAAAATGTTTCCTAAATCTGCATTTCCTTTGTTAGTCAGCAGATACTCAGCTGATGAGGTCTGATGATCTGTTGGAGGAAGTTATTTATGAACATAAACAAACTCCTTCGGGTTGAAGACATGTGCACTGATAACGGAGCAGACGGTGTGGAAATCAAAGCCTCTCCCCGCCCCTTTCCTCAACCTCCGCGCTGCGCTGCTCCACACACCGAGCGCACCGCGGCTCAGTCCGACTCAAGCCTCGAGCGTCGGACTGACCGCAGCGCTGAGCGCGCGCTCCTGGAATCAAAGTCACATTGGAGCAAACTTTACACTTCCTGTTGCTATGGTGAGTTAATGGCTTTTGATCACATCTATGTGTGTGTTTATGAATAGTTAACTACTAATGTTGAGTTCTTATAGATGCTGATGCTGCATCTTTGTGTTTTAGGCTCTACTTAACAATGTCCACAGTAACAATGAATACAAATGTAAGCCATTAGTTTATGTTATTAACATATTTGTGCTCTTTTGTGGCTTTACTTTGTTTTAACTCTTTAAAAGCATTGGTGTTCTAGTTTTTAAAAGAAATGTTTCCTGAGAGTTGGTTTGGTGAAAAACATGTATATTGTTTGAAAATTGCTTTTTAATTAACTATAAATCATCTGATAAATGTTTCCATGGGCCATCATTAGTAACCCTAAGGTACACGTACCCCATGTTGGGGATCACTGGTTCAGAGGACAAAGCACTGTCATGTAATATTATTCGAAACCCTAACTTTTATAGGAAATCATTCACTAAGCTATTAGTTATGTATTATTAATAAGATTGTGCCCTTTGGTGGTTTTACTTTGTTTTAACTCTTTAAAAGCATTGTTACTCTTATTTTGAAAGGTTTTCCTGAAAGTTGGCTTGGTGGAAAAGCTGCATATTGTTTGAAAATAGCTTTTTTTAAATGACCAAACTTACTTAACTTATTAACTCTAAATCATATGATAAATGTTTGCATGGACCATCTGCAATGTGATCGCCACTCACCATAAGGTACACGTACCCCATGTTGGGATCACTGGTTCAGAGGACAAAGCAGTGGGTTTATCACCAGTGTGTCATGTTATTATTATTATTATTATTATTCCACTTAGTTTGTTGTTGTTGTTTTCTCTGTTTTTGCATAAATTACTGTACTTTTCAGACGCTCCCCAACTTTTAAAGGAAATCATTCACTAAGCCATTAATTAGTTTATGTATTATTAACACAATTATGCTCTTTGATGGTTTTACTTTGTTTTAACTCATTAAAAGCATTGTTACTGTCATTTAAAAAAGATGGCTTTGTGAAAAACCTGTATATTGTTTGGAAATTGTTTTTTTTAAATGGCCAAACTTATTGTATTAATTCACCTGATAAATGTTTCCATGGACCATCTACAATGTGATTACTAAGGTACACGTACCCCATGTTGGGATCACTGGTTCAGAGGACAAAACACTGGGGTTATTAATCCATACAGCTTGGTTTGTTCGGCTTTTTTTTCTCCTTTTTGCCTGAATTACTGAATTCTTCAGATGCTCCCTAACTTTTAAAGGAAATCATTCACTAAAAACATCAGTTGCCGGCTGATGTCATTGTTGTGGTATGATGATCGGGATTAATCATCTTTACTTTGAGCACAGTTTAACCATTGCTTGGACTCTGGGAGGTAAAGTAAACTCTGGTTTAACTTGAGATAAGACAAAAGTATTTAGCCTTGTAAAATGTTGACTGAAACTCAGCTTTTCATGGTTTTAATGGTCTACTAGCAGCTTTTTTTTAAAAAACCATTTCCAAGAAACCTTATCTATTTGGCAGCATAAATACAGTATGTTGCCAAAGGTAATTGAGTGGAATATGTTGAGGTCCATGAAGGCGTGCATTAGTTGGATTGGCCTGTGCACGAGTTGTGATCTTAACCATATAGGACAACTTCAGGATGAATTAGAGGCATCTTGTCTGACATCATTCACTATAAACTTACATTTGACTTATAGTCAAAAACAGACACAAAAAAGGAGAGCGTTACCAGCTCTGTATTAAACCTCAAGGGTAAAGAATGGGGCGTTACTGTCTTTGTGTTCATCATTTTTGTGTAAATCAGCAGCAGGAGCTTATGGTTACTCACTTTCGTTCCAAATAAATGTTGGCACTGACTCGTATTCTGTCACTCAGCCTCTAATTACACAACACAGTCCATCAATTTTCATACATGACGTGTTCTCAGTCTAGCCGGACTCACTGAAACGTGTCACGGTGCTGTTGAGGTCATTGGCCTCCATGTGTTTTTTAATCATGGGGACAAACCGTCAGCGCAGCATTTGGCCCTTCGACCCCGCAGCATCCCTGGAGGGGGGCCGCCATGTGAAACAGCACAAACACACAGTGATGAAAGAGACACACGCTCACTGGGGATCAATACAAAAGCCCACTGCTTCATTGATGACAGCATGAGACTGACTAAACAACAATGTAGTCCACAGTACTTGTGATCAGAGCTGGGCAAAAAAAAAAAAAAAAAAATTGATTTAATCGATTTATCGAATTTGTAGATAAAACGATTTTTATTTTGCAACTTCAAGTTTTTGAAAAAAAAAAAAAAGTAGTTTTTTTAATTTAATTACATTTTTTTTCCACGACAATTTTTTCGGACTTTTTCACGTTCCGTCCTTGTGGGTTACCGTAGCGCAATGTGAGCCAGCCCTAGGGCTGGGTAAAAAATCGATTTAATTGATTAATCAAATTTGTAGATAAAAACGATTTTTATTTTGCAAATTTGAGTTTAAAAAAATAAAAATAAAAAAATATATATATATATATATAAATGTATATACATTACATGCAATACGCTGCCGTATATGTAGGACTTGTATTTTATTTTGAAATAAACTTTTTTTTTTTGACAGATGCTGTGAAAAGCATGTTGCACAAATAAATATATAGACTTGTGAATCACTGGTTTAGGGGAAGGTCTGGGTTAGTCGGCACTCAGAAATCCGTCCAACTGTACTTTTCAGTATTTTAATAGAAAATAAGCTATAAAATAGAAAATATATTGCTATAGGTGATATTGTATTTTTCCATATTGCCAAAACAGAAATATGGATATATGTTGAACGACTTAAATGTCAATCACAGGTTTAGAACATGCTTAAATAAAAGCATTGGGTTGGTCTGATGGCAGCGACAGATGGTTAACACATGCATGTAACGTGATTAGGTAGTAGAGTGCAGACCTTCCCTGAGGTGTTCTTTCAGCATTCTGCTTTTTTTTTTTGTACCAAAGTCCTACATTCTTCTGAGATCGACCTTCTGCAAACTTTAGGTGTCAGTGACGCAGCGACACGGGGAAGGGTCAGCTGTAGAGGTGTGAACTCTGCACTTTATTTGTTTTCCCACTGCAGGCCTCCCCGAGCTATACCTCGATTTTATTCCCTCCTTTTTCCAGCCACACAAGGCGATGTGAGCTGTGCTTTATCACCGTCTGCCGTCACCAAATGGGCACAACCAGTGACGCCCTGAACTGTAGGAGAATTCATCTCAGGTCAATAGTTATTGAAGCATCCAACCCGTAGTAGTCGAGGTGCCACATCATATCATAAAGTTCCACCAGTTTTAGAAACTTCCCTCTCACAGTGAATTAAAAAAAAAAATAATTTTTCACGCACCCCCATTTTTTTTAAACAATCATGACAAAATTCTCAAACTGGATCCAATCCAGATGAAATTCCATTTTCTAACTGAGGCACCAACAAACATAACTGAGTCAAATTTCATTACGATCAGTCAATTATGAACCGAGATATGAATTTTTGCAAATCCGCCAAACGCTGTTCAAGCCAATGATGAAAATTAGGGATTTTTTTTAAACTGATCCAGAATCAGTATATTGATCCAAATTCCCTCCAAATTTGAATGGAATGTTCCATGGCGTAAGGTAGACATGGGCCACTGACGGCCCTCGCTCTAATTTTGAGTGGCCCCTGAAGTAAATGCACAAAACGAGTTAAAAACACAAACAAAATTACAGAAATATACACAAAACGACATAAATACGCAAAATGACTTCTGAAACACACAACGGCAACAACATCAACGACATATAACACCAAATGAGACAAAAAATTATAAAAAGGCAACAAAAACACAGAAAACGAATGCACAGAAAATGTCTCCAAAATGACAACAAAAATACACAAATTGGCTCATAACACACAAAACAGCAAAAAAACAAACAAAATGAAAGGAAATATGCTAAATGACTTCAAAAACACACAAGACAACGTCAGAAAGCGCAAAAATGAAAATAAAAACTACACAAAACGACCACAAAAAACAGGAAAATGACACCAAAAACACATGAAATGACAACACAAACCCATTGTTCTTCCCTGTATTAAAGCTCAGATTGGCCATTATTATTCTGAATGCTGACATGAATGTTGATCATGTGGTCCTCATCAGAAATACCCTTTTTTGTGGCCCGGCTATGATAAAAAGTTGCCCATCTCTGGCCTAAAGTTCATCTTTGGTTAAAATGTTGTCATATTTTTGACATAACTCTTGACATAATCCTGCTAAACGCTGAATTTAAAACACGAGCCTTATATATAGAGTTTCTAAAATGAAAACCGACCAAAATCATCTTTAAACTGTACAAACCCAGTTTAAATGAATGTTTCCATAGATCTTACATTATTGTTAGAGAACAATATCACCCTCTTGCTCTGCTGCATATTTCATGTTTTTGGACTTTGGGATGAAAACTCAACACTTGGGAAGAAGCTTGGATTTAAATTGACTATTTTTACTGCTGCAACAGTCAGAGTGAGTGGCATTATTGAAAGATAGCATTAGGTGTATCTACTGTTGTCATTGAGATAGTAATCATTAAACATAGTCCAAAATAATTGATTTATATCCAGTCAACAGATGGGATTTAAACATGGTTAACCTCATACTCACCCAGGTCATGATTTAAGATTAAGGGGAAGTGGTTTGTGGTGGTTTGCATGTTCTCTCATGTTTCTCTCACAGTCCAAAAAATCCACAAAACAGATGTCTTATGTTAAAAAGTCTTATCATTTTTGCAAACAATTGATTATTTCTAGCAATAAAGTTATAGTATTGGTTTTTGGAGTTTAATGAGGATGCAAGACTGGGGTCCAAGTATTTAATTTGCCGCTAACTTTGTCACTTTTCTTTTTATAATTAATGTGCTTGAATACATTTGTACAAAAATATATAGATAAAGATGAACATTTGGCAAGTCGTATAATTTCACTGAAACCAGATAAGCTAAATAGACTTCCTGTCCTAAAAGGCACCTCCCCTCCTTCTATCCTGACTCAACACTTTCGCCAATTCTTTGCTTAATCCTCCACGTTTCTACATTGCTATTTTTTTTTTTTTACGTACCGTGGCCAGTCACTATAATTCCAATATGAAAAGTTCAGTCCGTGAAATGCCAAATCAGTGAAATACATGACGGGCAGTGACGACAATGTGTCAATTTGCCTAAAAACTAAACCATTTTTATTTTTTTTTATTTTTTTGACAAGATAGTGATACATGTTATCATGTAGATCAGACAAATATAGAGCAGTTTGATCTAAAATGGGCCAGAGATTTTATGCAGGAAAATGAGTGATTTCAACATTATTGTCCCTAGTTTACACTTCTACGTATGCATAATATACAAAATATGTAAAAAAAAATAAAATAAAAAAAAAAATATATATATATATATATATATATATATATATATATATAGCCAATGATGAAAATTAGGGATTTACCGTAAAAAAAAAAAAAAAAACTCATCCAGAATCGGTATATTGATCCGGATTCCCTCCAATATTGAATGGAATCTTCCATGGCATAAGGTTGACATGGGCCACTGGCGGCCCTCGCTATAATTTTGAGTGGCCCCTGAAGTAAATGCACAAAATGAGTTAAAAACAAGCAATAAGTGACATATATCACTCCCAACATTGTCTCTATACATTTTGTGACACATTTCTATTAATTAAAGGAAATGCTATGTCATAATTTGAGGAAATATGAAGGATTTCGTAACAATTTTGAGTATTTTCCACCATGTTAACATTAGAAATTGCTGCAATCATGTGATATAAGCAGCAGGAAAACTGTGAGCACCTGCAAATATTGTTGAGTTTCATTTACACAATGATTCATGTTTTCTCTGTCTTTTTTATTTTCCTGTGGACCAAATTGGATTGTCCAAAGTGCTGGATTTGGCCCCCGGGCCATGAGTTTGACACATGTAATGTAGATGCTGCAACATATTAAAAAAAAAGCATCAAAGTGACGATAAATGTCACAACATTTTGTAAGTTTATGATCTTAAAAAGAATCACAATAGTTACAACTTTACTTTAATGAGCAAACTGGAAACACTGAACATGTCTGACAGTATGTGATATAAGCATGAAGAAATATCAAGTGATGTTTTTAGGTGAAGTCACTGTTTATGGATCTTTTGGTGCATCAGAACAGTCCAAACACTCCACAGTGTTCCCATGTTGCCATGTACTGTACAGTCCTGAAATGGCTTTGCCAGATATAAACCAGAGCGACCACAGCCTTAATGGGAGCCGTGTGTTGGGACTGTGTGTGTATATGAACACATTCTTGAGCAGAACATCAATCCGTGGACTCTTTTTCTCATTACAATCATCTAACATCCTTCTTTCTAACCATGGCTATGATTGAAACCATTTCTCGGCCTCTTCATTTAAGATTCTTTTTTACTTTTTCATTTAGAGCCATTTTTACTTCTTTTTTTGTTACTTTTAATTAGTCTATTAATGCTTTTTATCACTTTGGACTTTTTCCCTCGGCTTTTTTTGCTCCATCATTCTGGTCGATGACCCTTCATACATCTTGACGCTCCTAAAAATGGCTGAAAATGTTCCCACATACAAACACTACGAAATGTTGCACTATTTCAGGTTGTGTTGAGTTAAATCAGCAGTAGACTTTGTGCTTTGTGTCGTGTCCTCGGACCATGCACTGACCCTGCTAACCAGGTGAACAAACATACAAGATAAGGCCACATTTTTTCCAGGGTCACCCTTTGAATTTCAATTACGTTTCCTATTTTCACCATCTTTGCTCCGCCTCAGTCCAAGCAAACAGGCCTGCACTTCCTTCACAGCCATGAAAACATTTTCATGCTTCAATAAACATCCATACGCTCCGAGCACGGCTGGAACTGGCAGGCCTAATTAGCATTCTTTGTTGGCCTTTATGCTATTTGAATATGTTTTTTTTCTTGACTCCTGTGTGAGCTTTCACCTTTCGTTGTTGTTGTTTTGAAGGAATGATTTAGGACGGCACATTCCAAGATAAGCGAAACCATTGGCTCGGCCATGATGACAGAAAACATTTTTATCTTGACAAAAATTAAACAGGATAATGCATTCCTTAGTCATGGCTGTTTTTGGTTACACTAGATTAGAAAAGTCTATTTTCAAAATAAAAGAAATGATTAATTACATGTTTACACAAGTCTGACCTTTTTTTTTTTTCTTTTCAGTGTTTCCAGTGTGCTCTTTCACACGGCATAAAGTTGTAACTTTAATGTTAATGGAACTTAGAAAACTATTGTGATTCTTTTTAAGATCATACACTTACAAAAAGTTGTGGCATTTATCATCACTTTGACGCTTTTTGACATTTTGTTGTCTAGGGGTGGGGGAAAAAATTAATTCACATAAGACTCGCGATTCCAATCATAAAAATATATATATGTATATTATTATTATTGGGTTTTTTTTCAAGACAGTCTGATTCAGATGATCCACTTAGAGTCTTTACTCAGGAAACACTGTGAACTGAACATACAAATACTGTACATATTACTGTTCTCACAAATAGAAAATACACCACTGTTATTGCTTAAAGGTCCAGTATTATGCTATTTTTCACCCATCTCCAATTGTTCTAAGAACCTCAGCAACATAGTATTTTAAGGTTTATTTTCCCAAACTCACCTGTTTTTTTGGAGTTTTAGCCTCTGAATAGTCACTTTCGTGACGCTTCTAAAAACAGGCTGGTTTGGGGCCTTCATGCATATGCATGAGTGGGCGTGTCTGTAGACGCTGACTCTGCGCCTCGCTCTCAGAGAGGGCTTGGCTTGAATTTATATTATTCTGCGTCTTTGTTTGGTGTGTGGGATTCCAACAGTTGATTATTGTAGCGGTTGTCTTTTGCTATCCACACACTGCACATTACAGTAAAACACGTGGCTATTTAAGCGGCTATTGTGATTGTGAGTCCGACAAACGCTGCTGGGGTGCATGTGCAGCAACACCAGTGGAGTAAACTGTCAGCTGAGTCTGCTTAGGACTGGGCGGTATACCGAGTTCATACCGAATATCGGTATATATTTTAATGATAGGAATTTTTAATATTAATATACCGCCATACCAGTGTATCTGATTACACAACTTTCGGAACGCTACGCTGCGCCGCGTTTCAGACCAGACCATTTTCAACATTACACTTCTAAATAGGAAGGTAAACAGTAGGTATTAGTTGCGGTGTAAATCATACGTGTAAATGGATCAGAAAGACACAATTGAAAGCTCTGAAGCTGCATGTGAGCATGTGCCTGCATGCGCATGCCTCTACTGAAGGAGAACAACACTCACAGACACGGAAGCATAGTTAGCTTAGCAAGTTGGCAGTTCGGCAGTAATACACAAAAAAAGAGAGCAAAGGATAGCAATTTGTAATTTCTATAATGCAGAAATAAGTCCTGGTGGAGCTGCAAACAATACGCTACTTTATTCACCATAAGAAACCACCACACCACTAAGTATGCAGCATTTAAAGCTAGAAATAAAGCTAATGCTAAAGCTAAGCTAGCACAGCAAAGAGCCATTGGGCTCCACACTGGTATTACTACCACTGTGGAATTATTCTACAATATTCACTCATCATGACAGTAAAATAGACCATCCTAAGTCAATCTACTGCAGTAATTCCTCTCTCTTATCTTTATTTTTCTATATCCTCTATCCTTTATTAATCCCTTATCCTTATATTTATCACTATTATTATTATTGCTGCTGGCTTGTGTTTTTGTTTTTGTTCCGCACACCAACTACCAAGTCAATTTCCATGTGCTGTTTATATATATATTTTTTTAAATTGTACTCGGCAAATTGAACCTTTCTGATTATTATAATGATTCTCAACCAGTAGAAAATGCTGTGAACACCTGATTATTCATGAAAAATAAATAAATACTGTCATATACCCTGAAACCGTTAAAATTTAGAAAAACACCGTGATATACATTTTTGGTCATACCACCCAGCCCAAAGTCAGCTGTTTCAAACACTCACCGGAGTGTTAAGTTGCTCAGTCACTTTCTTGTCACCCTCACCTCTTCTAACCACAGGAACCGTGCATTGTTTTGTCCCACCGCTGCGTAGCATTGGGTCACAAACACGTCAGATCATCCCATAAAGGCGATATAACGGCTACTAAAAATGAAAGTGATTGTGAGCGCTCACGCTGCGCTTCAGATTATCTTTATACTGGATTATCTATATACTGAACCTAAATATATGAACTGTGGATAAAGGGCAGTGGTGGCCTAGTGGTTAATGGAGCGAGCGTATAATCTGAGGTTAATTGGTTTGAATCACCCTGGGCCATCACTGTGGAATTTTGAGCAAAGAGCTCACATTCTTATAGGGTAGAAGGAGCCAAGATTGTCAGGGGGAGGAGTTTCCGCCTTATGAGTCATAAGGCGAGAAAAATCCAACTTGCCCATTTGGAGCTGACTTTTTACAAAATGTGGAATAGCAAGGGAGGGAGGAAACATAACTTTTTTCAACTTTGGTCCTCTGAATGAGGCTAAAGGCATGTATATCACTGTAGAAAAACCATTATAAAGTGATTTTTTCATAATACTGACCCTTTAATTCAACAGCGATGAACTGAATGATAACAATTGAGTCCAGTGCTTAGTTTATTTTCTTCTTGTATTTTCCATCATTAGAAACTGCTTTGATGTTTCACAATAATCTTTAGGCATAGAAGCCTTGTTTTGTATATTTACCCTGGCCTCCCCTCTAGCTACACCCCTGTTCCCCGATATCAAATCAGTTTAACTGGCCCACACTGTATATTTTATTAAATAACATCCTTATTTATCTTGAAATAATTCCTATTCCTGAACTTTACCAACTTGTTATGCCTCAGGCTAAATTCAGGAGCGGCACTAAAAGACGTCCCCCTATCACATATAACAGAGACGAAGGATTAGAGGATAATCCAGTATGTCTGTGATCAGGAGGCTGCATGTTGGATTATCAAATTACATCCTCATTGTGTATTAGGAATCATTTTTTGTGTACATTAAAAAAGAAAAAAAGCAAGTTTAAGAATTTTGGGTTTCAAAACTTAGCAATGCACCGAGAGTTTAAATACAGGGAGCAGCCATCAGAGGTCTTTTAACAGGATTACAGGAGAGACCAAAGCTTTCAGTAAGCACACAGGCGGAGTATTTATTGCTTCCCCTGGCTATCCCTTTAATACCTCACATTATTAATCCAACTGAGGTTTTATATCCCTCTGTCACAGCTAAAGTAAAGATGTTTTCCTTGCTTGATCACTTGTCTCTTCAGTGTAGTTCATGGGAACGTATCCAAGGCTCCGATTCAGGATCACACCTCAGAACCCTAGCCCTGGTGTTTAGTATGGCCTCGCTCAGTGCTGGTATGTGGCATGTTTCCTCCCCCTCCACCCCTCCACCCCCACCTCCCTCCCACCCCAGATGCCCCCTTCTTAAAACAGCAGCAGGGGAAGTGGAGCGTGAGGGCCTGGGACTGTGGTAAAAAGCAAATTATTAGACGGGTTGGCTCGGAGCTGATGCACCCCCGCTCATGTGAAGCCAGACAGCACCGTGCATGTAGAGCCATGGACATGTAGCCACAAACGGGAACGGGAGAGGATCATCTCAGAACCAGGCTCTGCTTTAACAATATTTGATTATCAAGTACTGTGCAAAGGGTTCAGAACATGAACTGTTACTATCTATCTATCTATCTATCTATCTATCTATCTATCTATCTATAAAGCAAGGAACCCCTGTCTGTGGGTGTGTCTGTTCCTCAAATATCTTTGCGAATCAGGCCCAGACTGACCTGAGACTTTCAACATGGCTGCTGCTTGGTTCAAGGGTGTGCAACGTCTGATTTGTTTGGACTGCAATGATACCATTCATGAATTGTTTCATAAAATTGTCTTTACAGAGCAGCTCAATGTTGACAGGTAGTCATGGTAACTCAGGATAAGTTAGAACAGCTCAGTGTTGACAGGTAGTTAGTCATGGTAACTCAGGATAAGTTATATGATTTACTACTGATGACACTTTCGGTTATTAACTTAAAAACAAGAGCCCTATTTACAAAAGCGTAAAAAACTAACGGAAGACAAGAAGAGATGCTTTTGTTTTGAAAAAGGGATGTTTGACTTTTAGTTTGAAGCCGGTCCCAGGACGATTTTACATTCCGCTCGCAATGCATCATGGGGCGGTTGAGCATGACTAGTGTGCTCATTGTGCACACTTCAGAAATGTCCCGATAAAGTATACATCCGTGTATTTCTCGCGTACTCAATCTTTTCATACAATCTAACATGAACGCACTACATACTCATTTTGACGTCAAACTTAGTATGAGTAGCACTTTAGTATGCCGCTTCGAACACTGCAAGAGTATTAGAGTTATGGACACTAATGCAATGTTCTTATTTTTAGTTTGGAGAAAACGATTATTAGTTCATGGGCTAAAAACGGACCCATTTAATCTTCAAAATAATCTGCAGATTTTAGGAGGTGAAAACGAGCCAAATTTAAACATTAATGTGCCCTAGTTTGCACCTCCACATAGAAATGGATGTCTAAAGTATGGAAGGTCCCAAGAATATCCAAGTTATAAGTGACAGATGGATATCAGTCTCAGAAGGATCTTCACTTTAAATATATTTTATTTTTGACCAATTTTGTTTAAATTGGTGAATTTTTTGGGAACAATTTGAGGAAAATTGCAGGATTTGGGCAAAGTTTTTAATCTTTTCAACATTTTGTAATTAAAAATGACTCATTATTGAAAGTTGTAAGCCCTTGCTAATATTGTGGCGTCTTGTTGATTTTGTGTATTTGGAGGGGGTGAAATATTTACAATTGAATTAGATGGTATAATTTACACAATGATGTTTTCTCTGTCATTTTTACTTCCTCATGTGGGCCACATTGGATGCTATAAAGGGCCGGATTTGGCCCTCGAGCCTTGAGTTTGATATATTTCGGCTTGTGTTTTCAAAATAGAAAACTATTAAACAAAGTCGGCGTCTACTGAACTAAAGTATGACAAAAGAGAATCGTTTTAGGAAAGAAAAGTTTATGACAAATGTGTTATGTAAAACTCTCATTTCCATGATTTAACACGCAGACTTCATGCTGTCATGTTTTTATAAGTAAAGGTAAAGGTTATTTTATTATCTGTAAATTGTCATTCTAACTTTCTATGTCACTGTAAATCCTTCACTAATTCACAAACAATCCTGAGCCTGTTGAAGGACATCTGTTAAGCTTTAAGGGAAAGATTAGTCGGTCTGGGTAAAAAGCCAAATGCTCCGTTTTTGTTACCTGCGCGGTAACCATAGCAGGACAACATAAAAACAGGATTTGGTCCCTGAAAGCTCATCCTTTAAATGGACTGAAGGCAGCACTGAGAAATGACCGTGCTCTAAATTTAGATTTAGCTCCAGAGGAATCTGAAAGTTTGGCCAAACACCAAGTCAAGAGTAGAAGCTCGGCTTTACCTACAAATATCAACATATTGGTTTTTGTTTTGATTTGTTTCTCTTCTTCATCTTGTCAGATGTCTTCATGATGCGACCGCAGAGCTCCGACTATTTCTGAATCGATGTTGGAGAACCCGAAGCCTGAGACAAGCCAGGCAGTCTGACCGCTCTCTGAGTGGATTCACCGCCTGCAGGAACGTTCTTCTCCATTTATTCCTGTTCAAGCCAGATATGCACAACAGTGGGCTGCACAGAGGAGGGCAGAATCTGGCCTCCACTGGATAAACACAGATAATATCCCAGTGTTCTATAGGCCAGAATTGGAACTTCTCAGCCTCAATAATTACACAGATTTCTATCTTGGCATCGCCTTTGAGGGTTATTTTTGACTTAAACAGACTTTTCATTTGTTCTTCTGAGTTGGCTTTCAGTGGATTTCTGTAATAGTTCGTAATTAGACGTTTGTTTCAGCTGTTCATCTTTTCTAATCATGAATCTACAAGAAAAGCTGTCGGGCCTCAAAGGTCTAGTCTCACACTCTCACAGCAAGCGCCGCCACAAAGGAGACCTCACAGTGGACATGATCAGCCCTCCTCTGGGGGATTTCCGCCACACCATGCACGTGGGTCGAGGTGGGGACGTGTTCGGGGACACCTCTTTCCTCAGCAATCACGGCGGGACGGCCAACGCCAACAATGCGGACACAGAGTCTCTCTCCAGCCCCGACAACAAGATTGGAGCGTTCTTCTCAAGGACCCTTCGTCATATCAGAAGAGGATCTGATAACCGACCCAGAGAGGCGTCCAAGGATCTGTCGCCACCGCCTCCTGCCGTTTCCCCCATCATCAAGAATGCCATCTCCCTCCCCAGGCTGGATGTGGATTGGCCTAATGGGAGTCCCACCACTAAAGTTCTCTTTCCCAGTTCACAAAGCACCCCCGAGGAGCATAAAAGCACATATGGTGAGTTAGTTTTCAATTACCCATGTTCAATTACAACTCAATTACGATTGCAGTGACCAGCAGTTTTTCCAATTGCAATTTGAGGTTGAAAAATACTATTGGTGGCTCCTGAATAGATGTATTCCTATAGGTTTTTATCCTTTCCAGTCATCTCTCAATGGATTTTAGACCAAGACTGACACTTTATTTGTTAATTTTCCTCTCTTACTCTCTCTCTTTGTCTATAGTGCCATCACATACCCTTAGGGGTACACATACCCCCATTTGAGAAACACTGAGTTAGAGCATACTGTATGTGCTTATATTGTGCCAGTTTAATCTCACATGGATTCAAATGATGTTTAATGCAAGTTGATGCCTCTCCTGACAAACCCACAGTGATCCATTAGCATAGTTTGTTGTTTTCCAACCCGTCCATGGAACATTTTTGATGTTTGATTAGTTTGGCTTTTATAGTCCAAATCCTGCTGTTTGGGGTCTCTCTGATCACTGTTATTAGCAGTTTTCCAGCAGCATCTGCCAGTCTTTTACTGGAGAGAGACCTGGTGCACTAATGGGTCTGGCAGACATTTTTTGTTCACAATCACTCGTGAAAGAATATGAAGCCAGGAATGGAATTGACAGGCTCCGAATTCTGATGAATGCCAGTAGTTCCTATTAGTCCTAAATGTATTGGCAAGAACTATAAACATATGAGCTCATGCCATCTGTTTTGATGATGATATGTTAGTTATTTAAGGATTTGGCGCACCACGCTACCAAATCCCCAAATTGCTCCTAAGCACCAGAAATATCAGATTTCTTTTAAACTAAATGACTGCAAAATGAAGCAAAGTGTTAACTGGAAATGACCGAAAAGTGGCATTTATTCCCACTGCTTCTCTCTGTAACTTTTGGATACTGACTACTATGGGATAACCCATTGTGTTTATCATATTATTATTAAAATCTAAGTTTTTAGTCCTTGACAGGGACAGTTTGTGCAAATGTCTGCAATAACAAATCTAA
This sequence comes from Gouania willdenowi, assembly GCF_900634775.1. Taxonomy (NCBI): domain Eukaryota; kingdom Metazoa; phylum Chordata; class Actinopteri; order Blenniiformes; family Gobiesocidae; genus Gouania; species Gouania willdenowi. The sequence goes on from NC_041062.1 coordinate 14,936,534, forward strand.
TGCCTTCAGTAACAGGAAAAATGCTTAGTTTAAAAAGATTAAAATGAACGTCTTCAAAGCACTGTGACCCATTGAAGATTGTATTGGAATTTGTAACCACAAAATACAGCTTTATTACAAATCGTATTCCCCTTTTAAGATTGCATGGCTGTGTTTCAGGGTTTAACAAATGAATAAATAACTAATTTACAAAATTAAATGAACTAATAGATCAAATTTACAGTGTTTATTGTCATCCGCACAACAAAATTCCTACTTTGCTCACCACACCGGATGCCAGAACAAAACCCTAACAAATAAAGAGAAATGCATAATAACAATAATCATAATAATTCAAAAAGTAATAAAGATATATATGTACAAGAATTGAACAAGACTAAAACAGAATTTAAAGTTAGTTTGCTTATATTAAATGCAAATGATCAAGTATTAATATGTATTTTGGGAGTGCAATGATTGGTTTTCAATTTATTTTATTTTTTTAATTCATGTTGTTTGGCTTTCTGGGTGTATGTTATTCCTTTCTAGTGGGGGGGTTGATAACATCTGATATTAATATTTTACAATTTTGTGCAGACAACGGACTATAGTCAATGAATTTTAATTAATGTATTATTATTATTATTATTATTATTATTATTATTATTATTATTATTATTATTTTTATAGAAACAGTTTGGGTTCCAGTATTATCTGTATGGAAAAAATCTTCTCAATAATATTTTTAAGCTCTTTCCAAGAAAAACTGTTTATTTTCCTGCTTTCCCACATGCAGTGAAATAATGTCCCTTCGAAGCTTATATCTTAAGAAAAATGTCAAATAATGTATTCTAATGTTTGTGGTATAGTGATTAAATTTGTGGCATAGGATGTAGCAAAAAAGAAATAAATAAATAAGGTTACATTGCCCTCTGTTGGAACTGTATGAAAATAAATGCAAAGAAGAAGAAATCTTTTAAAGATTGGATATAACATTACAATTAGGGCTGAATGATTAATTGCATTTGCGATATTATCGCGATATCATGAAACGCGATTTTCTAATCGCAAAGGCTGCAATTTTTAAATTTTTTTTTTCTTGTCCTGTCTTGTACTGTCCTCTTAAGTTCAGAGTGTTTTAAGAAGTGCAGTCCACATGTTTACATGTTTCATGAAACGTGAAGTTAGTTAGATACAGTATGTTGAAGAGGTAAAGCCACAGATTTGTTTGCTTTATTGTTGTAATCTGTGCTTTGAAATTTATATTTTATATTTATTTAAAGTTTAAATAAATCTGAAGTTGTGTATTATGAAACTGATTGATTTATTGCTTGTGTTCTTTGAAAAATACATGACAAGATGCCCTTGAAAAAATAACCGCTTGTTAAATCGCAATCGCAATATTGAAGAAAAAAATCGCAATTAGATTATTTTTCAAAATAGTTCTGCACTAATTACAGTATAATTCTTGTTTCCTTTAAAATGTTTTCTTTTCAAATGAGCAAACTTAGACGCTACAATGGCTCAGAAATGACCCGCATGCTTTTATTTTGACACGTGTGCATTAATCATTTGGTAAAATAGCTAGCAATAGTTCTAACTTTCCATACCTGCATTCTATTACACCTTAAGAAATGTATATACAGTTGTTTACACGTGGAAGTGTTAAAAACAAGAGACAATAATGCTGTATTTTTCTGGTTTGGGCCACCTAAACTAAAATGAAAGAAAATAAATGACAGATTTTGGCGTCTTGGACAGATTTAGGAGAGAAATGTGTTTTTGTTTCTATGCTCCTGTATTGATATTATTATTTCTTGCCCAGGTTTGGAGTCTGGCTTCGTCACTTTGCCTCGTCTGACCCGCTCTGAACGTCAGCAGGAGGCTTCAATCACCACCTCTTGTTCTCCCAACATTCACCGGGGCTCCCTGACGGATCCGGCCGACGCCGTCTTATCCACCTCCTCCTCCTCCTCCTCCAATGTGACGTGCACACCCAAACACACCGCCTACTCCGACTCCCTTCCCTCGCTTACCTCATTGGATACCTTCACCTTTGACCTCGGCCCCTCCCTCATGAGCGAGGTGTTTGGTCTGATTGACGGCCACTCGGAGCACGTCCATGTGGCCTGGGAGGGAGAGGAGGTGGGGTCGGCTTGTGGATTCACCAACGAGGGATCGGAGATGGGCTCGACTACTATCTCGTACGTGGATTCTTTGCTGAGGGAGGACTGCGAGGGCAGGAAGAGTCCACATGTGACGGAGTGGGAGGAGGAAGAAAGTAGCGTCATGGAGGTGAACGGTGTGAGTCTGTCTCCTAATGTACCCGATGTTGTAATGGGCTCCCCCGAACGACTAATGGTGGGAATGAAGACGGAGAGTGAAACGTTTCATAGCGCGACGGATGTGCTGGCACATCACCGTGACATCGGCCTAATGAAGGGTGGGTTGGAAGATGTCGACGCAGAGACGATCATCATGAACCAACCAAAGATGAAAATGTCCTACAGTTGTGTTGACGACGAAGACGAAATCAAAGTCTGAACGGAGCGAATCAAAGAGGTTTGACACAAATTCAGAGAAAACTCAGTCTTTACTTGAAGTTTTATCCATAACGCTGACATTATGCTGTCATTAGTATGGATGTAGCGATTCACTCGATACTGGGCTCACGATACGATTCTCTCACGATTTATTTTACAAAATGAGACAGTAGTCAAATGTTGATAGAAAAATATTCATTTTTTTTTCTTTGAAAATAAAAATACTGTACTATTTTCTTTTATCTTTCATTGTCAAAAGAATCCCTTGATAAACTCAGCAAAACAATGCAATTTAATTAAAAACAAATCCTGAATGAAATAAAAAAATAAATAGTACAAATGAATAAGAAGCCTATTCGTTTAAATCCTGGCTCTACAGTAAACATAATAGTTTGTTTTCCTTTTAAAAGTGCAACTGAAAATGTATTTTGTGCCTTAACAATTTGACTTTAAAACAAATCCCATATCAAAGAAATAATATGAATAAACAAACTACGGCTTTCATTCTCTCTTGTTTCTCCCTTTCCTCTCTGTGCCCCTCCTACATGTTCTTTCTTTCTCACTTCTTTCATTTTGTCTTGGAGAAACCAAAATGCTTCCACACTTCTGATTTAAAACACGGTGGTGCGTCCTGAATTTCAAATTCTAAATAGATAGCGCCCTTTACTGTTAAAAAATAATAATAATAATAATAATAAAAAAGAAAAGTACTGCGAGTTTCAGAGTATTGATGTGAACCGTGACACTTTGGAATTGATTTTAACTGCCTCAATATTAATCTTTACATCCCTAGTCATTAGCATTAATAAGGTCTCATGAAGGCTGTCATAAGTGTTGTTTGCTAAATTATGACACCTCTGGAGCTGTGTTGGCATTTTTTGGGTTAGGTGGAGGGATCTAGTGGGGTTAGGGTTAGGGTTAATGTTAGGGGTTAAGGTTTGGGCCATCTAGCATACCGGGCATCGTCCTGGTGGGCCGTCGACCCAAAATGGAGCGGTCCGGTTCGTTTTTTTACGAGCAAGTGGAGGCAGACATTGTAACAGGTGGCCAAAAATGGTCCAAAACTGGCGAAAATGTGGCAAGAAAGGAGTGTAAAATGACTAAAATGGCAGTCACGAGTGGCCAAAAAATGGGCAAATAAAGGGGAACCAGGAGGTATGTAATGGCAAAGGGTAGTTTTAATGAAGAATATGTGACAAACAATAGTGAAAAACGCCAAAAATGTGGAATGAAAAAAGGCAAAATGTAGGAAAAAATGGTAACACGTGATATTTATTGGGCAAAAGTTAGCTCATTGGAATGAAAAGTGGTCAAAATTGAATAAATGTTTTTAAAAAAAACTTGCAAAAATTGGGAAAACGGGTATTTATAGGCAAAATGTAGCTAAAGTCAGAAAAAAGTGTCAGAACTTTTTCAAAAGGGTCAAAAATGGGACAAAGGAAGTTGCAAAATGGCCAAAGGAAATAGGTAAAAAGGGGTTAAAGTTTCCCCCTCTTAAGGTTTTCTGGGCTAATAATAATTAAAATGAATACATAAAAAGCATCACTGACTTAATATCAGCTACATGGTGTTAGCTGATAATATAGTGGGCTGGTTTCATCCTAGTCCACCCCTGGTTAGGGGGTAGGGTATTGAAGGGTTAGGGTCAGGGTAACGAACGACACTCAATGACACATTATTCATGCTAATGACAGGTGTCACGTCATAATAATGACAGCGTAATGTCTGCCTCATGAATCAAACTTCAAGTAAAGTGTAAAACTTTGACTCTTAATTTCTTCTCAATACCAATCACATCAGTCATATAAACTGATTTATATTTACCAAAAGAGCAAACATACAGTAGATTTGTGATTACAATATTTGGGTTTCTTACATAAATACAATGCTGCGTATACAGCTTTAATACACACCTGAGGCTGAAAGAAGGAAGGATGCACTACTTGCATGTAACAAAGCCTGGTTTCTACTCTTATGCCGATATACACTTTCTCATCATCTTCAAAGTGACACACAACACTAAAAACACAATATTAAATCTTATTTTTACTTTGTTTTTGACAATGCTAAAATCTCTCTTTTTGGCTTTTCACTCAGGAATGAACCAATCAGGGCACTGAGTGAGAGATCTTTAACAGCTGCATACAAACAACTGTGATTCTCACTTGTTACACTACAAAAAAACAAAAAGTATATGACTGACAAGCAATAGCAACGTTTGTGTAATGGATCATAAGCCTGAACCTTTGGTTTCCTATTGCAGTTATCCTATATTAATACTATATGCACCTTTTTGATTTAAAAGATTGACCCCTTTATTCCTTTTAATCAAATAACTGCCATTTATATTCCTTTTTATACAGTTGTACATAAATATATGAACTGAGCTATAAATATACAGAATGAGTACCTGCTGTTTATAATGTAATTCACATCCACATGACGTCATAAATTGCAAATAAAGGATTTTTTATTTTTTTTTTTCTATGAAATTCAGTCCGTTTTTTCATTAGAAAGGAAACAAACTGTCCGTCGTGAGTGGAAGTATTTAGACTAACGATGCTATTGATGTAAACTTAATTATGAAGAAATGAAGGTGTGTAAATAGTGTATTAAACGAAGCACATGTTAAACATAAAAGGTCGGCTCTCTGTTTAGCTGGAGCAGGTTAAAGTGTTACATACTTGGATCAAAATGTGCTTCTGCAAATTCAATTAAGTACGTATCAACTTGCAATTAATAATCGTCTATAAATTAAACTGTATAGTGCAGCATATTAATTGCATATTTCAAGAGAATCGTTCACTTTGGTATAAAAGCATGACGTTTGGCACAGATACTCTCTGAGGATTTTGGAAAAAAGTGTTGACCACTCAAAAATTCAACATGGCTGCCATTTTTCAAAATGGCCACCATTGCTATTCAATGGTTATTATATAACCAAAAAATGCTCTGTCAATGGGAGAAAGCAGTATCAAAGTCGCTCCCTTTTGCTCATACTCCTCTGTGGTTACCCCTGGTGCAGGAAAACGACAAACTTCCACGGCCTCGGGAGAACCAGACCTTTCCGCTGATACCTCGTTTGACCAGATCCAAGCATTTTGAATTTTTTGAGGCGATTGAGTGTTTAGCCTCTAGCGGGCATAGTCCTGACTATACCCAAGGGGGATACACATATTCGTACGCCTTTTTCCAAAATGGTGGCCCTTAGAGAGTATCTGTGCCGGATTTCATGCTTTTATACCAAAGTGAACCTTTTTTTTTTTTTTTTTTTTTTTACTAATCTGTGGCACTAATGTAAAATGTGGAAGATTTGCATTAAATTGGTCAATTTAAAAAAAAAAAAAAAAAAAAATGTGTACGAAAAAAACCAACCGATTGTATTACCGAATGTAATTGCAGTTTATCACAGACATTGGCAACTTTTATCACAGTGAGGGACACACAGATGTGATTGTCTAATCTGAGGGACACATTTTGCAAATTTCCCTGTCATTTTGTGGATTTTTGTTGTAGTTTTGTGTGTTTTTCTGTAAATTTGTTTGTTTTTGTCCTGTTCTATGTTTTGTTGTCCTCTTGTGTATTTTCTGTGGTCCTTTTGTGGGAATAATCTTGTATCTTTTTCACATTTTGTTGTGCTCTTGTATTTATGGTGTATATTTCTGATATTTATTTATATTAATATTTAAGTGTTTATTTTTGCATTTTTTAATCGAAATATATATATATACAGTATATATATATTTATTTTCCCCATTTTGTGAACTTACTTTAGGGGACGCACAAAATTAGACCAAGGGCTGCCAGTTACCCATGTCAGGTTTATTAGTTTTATACATTTATAAAGATTAGAGATTTATTATCATTTTAGGGATTAGTATCAGTTTATTATCTTCTTAGGTTTTATTATGCAGGTTTTGTAGCTGCTGAGCAATAGCTTTACATCAAGTAGGTTTTCTAACACAGTGGGACAACTAAAACAGAAGACTGGCTTGCAACATTTTTATTCAGTTCCAGAACAATCTATGGGTTCGACTCCCTTTTGTTACCACATCACAGGATAAAGTGCTGGATGCTGCAAAATCATCCGCTACTGTACGTTAGTCTGGGACAAAGGCCAGACTTTGTTTGAAGGCAGTCTCTCTGACAGAGCACAAAAACATTTTTTAATGATAACTTATTAAATAATATGAATTAATTGCTATTTTTTTGCAAAATCTTACTTTATCATCTTTATAACCGTATTTCTAAACCAACCTGAGGTCAGTAAATTTTGAATCTGCAATAATAAGCTTTTATTTCTCTTTTTAAAAGTGCTTTTGGAAACACAAAAAAGGCAGCAGTTCTGACCTCCAAACACAATTTAAACAAAAAATTGTTTGACAAAAATAGAATATTCTTCTCATTACAGTGAGCAAATGTGTACTGAAAAAGTACCATTTTACCACTTCTTCATAGAAGTGTAAACAGAAAGCTCCATAAATAAATCCCTTTCAAAATAAAAGCACAATAATGTCCTTTTCCAGATCCATGGAATATAAGGAAACTTTGAAATTGTTTTAAGAAATCAGCAATTATGGATACAAATTGTACACAGTCCAAAGAGAAACTAGAGATTGGCAACTTTCATCACAGCGGGGGCCACGAGAATGTGATACTCTGATCCGAGGGCCACATTATCAACATACAGGTCAGAACTCTAAGCATTATTAAAGGAAAGAACAAAGAAGGGTTTGTGTGTTTTTGTTGTCATTTTGTTTATATTTTTCTCTTATTTTGTGAGTTTTTGTTTTTTGAGTATTTCTGTGCATTTTCTGGTCATTTGTGGCTTTTCATGTCATTTTGTGTAATTTTCTTGTATACTTGAGTGTATTTTGCTGTGTTTTGTGTTTTCATTTTTTTGCATTTACTTTGGGGGGCCTTACAAATTTAGACTGAGAGCCGCATTTGGCCCATCGTGGGACATATTGTGCAGCTGTTTGAGTCCATTTTGTTTATTTTCTGTTTTCCTTTAGTGTAATTTTGTGCTTTTATTGTTGTCCTTCTGTGTTTTTTGAGCAACTTTGTGCATTTTTGTTGTCCTTGTATGTATTTTGCTGTCATTTTCTGCATTTTGGAGGCTTTGGGGGTCATACAAATTAGATCTTGGCCACCTGTTACCCATGTCTATACATGGATGGAGCCTCTCTCTCAGTGTGCTAAAGACACAACCCCTTTAGCCTGGGCGGGTGGGGGCAGTGGTGGGGGGCAGGTTGGAGGTCTGAGTCCAGGCTTTTTGGACGGAGTCTTTTTAAAGTTGGACGGCTGAGCTTGGGGTTTGTGGGCAGAGGCTGTGGGGGGGAGGGGGGGAGCTGCGGGGATCTTGGGAGGCGGTGCGTCCTTTGGTCTCTGGAGCACTGGATGCTCAGTGGCGTCAGGGGCTTTGCTTGCGGCGACTGATCGCTTCGCTGTGGAGTGACGAGAGGAAATGATCAGGTGAGACACAAACGACATGAAAATTTATCTTTAAGCTTATTGTTATTCCTGCTTTCAGTCAAAACACCTCCCATAATGGAAACATGGTGTTTACGATAAATAAAATCTTTAGAAAAGTAAAGTTTCATTGAAAGATGAGAACTTTGACTTTACTATTCTGACTTAACTCTATCTAAAATCCCAATATTGAATAAAATAATAATGTTTGATTTTGCCATTAGAAAAAGCTAAATAAATGTCAGGTAAAGTAAAGAAAATAAAGAAAGATGATGTATAAGGAAAAGAATTTCAGCTCGTCAGATATGAAAGCGAGATGACGAATGGTAGCAGTGATATTTTGGTCAGTGGTCTGAGACTTCCTGTTTCCTGTGTACATCCTGGTTGGTACAACACCAGTAGTAGGTTTATTCTCCTCTGTCAGCTTCCACTGTGTTAGCTGTGTGAAAGGAAACAGGCAGATGTCCTGGACATTAAACAATAGAGTAGAGACGTGTCGCCTTAGGGCGTAGAATGTCTCTCTGTTATAGCACCGGGATGTTAACGTCAGCAAAAATACATTTTTGGCTTTACTTCTACTGTTACGTTACTTTCTGTAACTTTTACGATTTGTCTGTGGTGAAGAATAACAATTTCGGAATAATAATAATTTTAGAAAACAATACAATCATTTTAATGAGGGATTTTTTATTTTATTTTTTTTTTAATCAATTACTTGACATTTCAGGTGAGCCCATTTTAATTCCAGGTGACCCCACATGGGTCACGACCCCAAGGTTGATAAAATTAGGACAAAATTATCCCTGACGATAGCACCTTTAAACTGGTAGATGCTAATAAACTCCTTAACCTTACTCCAATTTACACTGAAAATGTAAAGGCATTTTTTATAAATCTACTTTATGGAAAGGGGAAATATTCCCAGCCTTCCAGTGTTAAACTAAATTTACATTAAGGTGCCCAAGTAAATTAGACATAAAGCATCAATAATATCTACGCAATAAGTGATAGATACTTAAATGTCCTTTGAGTTATTTAGTTTTTGAACAATTTTTACTTAATTTGGGGAGATTTGGTGGAACAATTTAAGAAAAATGTCAGAATTTTGGAAAAATTTTGAACTCTTTCAACAACAATTTACAACTGAATTATTTGGTAATTTACACAATGATTCTGTCATTTTCACTTTCTCCATTGGGCCAAATCATATGCTCTGAGGGGCCAGATTTGGCCCCCGGTCCTCGAGTTTGACGACAGTTTTTTTTTTCACTATATAAAACTGGGTTTTGTTGCAACCTTTACTGCTTAATGCACTGTGATTTAATCATATGTTTTTTTGGGAATTTTGTGACACTGGAGCTGTTCTCTACTATGTACGCCAGGGGTCACCAACCTTTCTGAAACTATGAGCTACTTCATAAGTACTCTATGGTACAAAGAGCTACCAGTTAGAAAAAAGTTCTTCTTAAATATTACATTTTCACAGTTTCACTTTAACTAGAAGGTAAGATAATAAGGAAGGCTGAAGCAGAAACTTGAAAAGGTAGGAAATAATTCCATAAAGTTCTTTGTCTTCTTTTTTGAATAATATGTTATGGTTTCATTCATTCAGACAACTGTCTTTTTTTTTTTTACATCAAAGCGATCAGCAGACGCCTCTGAAGAAGACTGGCAGTTAACAGTTGAAACAAGTCAGGAGATCAAAGTAAATTTCCTGACAAAAAGTTGTCTGTTGCTGAGGTGTGTGCACATAGTGAGAGAGAAACGCTGCAGTAATATGCTTTTAACAGAGCATGTTATATTACTGTGATGTTGCTGTCAGACTAACGTTGGCTTGTTAGCTCCTCTGAGGGAGGAACTTTGGAAAGTTTGGAGGCAGGGCAAGAGAGGGAGGGAGGGGGAGTGCGGACTGCACCTTTAATGTAATAATGAAACTGTACTAACTACATCTGTTGTATGTATTTATCTTTGTGAGCTTGAATCCTGGAATGTAAATTAGATTTTAGATGGAGCTCATTCGTGACTAGAGTTCCTGAGGGCCCCTCACATGGGGCACCGCGTTGGTGAGCCCCACTCTACGCCTTATTGCACTTAGTGAAATATCTGCTGAACTTACGCTTGCATGGTGTTGTGTTCTTCACCAAAGCTCTGGACAAATCTGGTGGTGCTGGCAAACTCGTCTGATCCGAGCACTTATTTTGGGCGGGGCTTCTCGTCTGAACTGGGTTTGAGTCCGATGCAGTTGTTGATACATGAGCAAACCGGTTTTGGTTTGCTGTTGAGCTTTGGGCAGAAGAAATGTTGGTGGTTGAATCCAGAGAGGATGCACTGATCAGTGCAGCCTCAGTGATGTCATGACTCCTCCTCGTGGAACCAGATCTCCTCATCAAGGACAAGCTGCTGTCCTGAGGGACTGAGCTGAAGGAGGACAAACATATGTTGGGGCAAAATGAATATATCATGTGTGATTTTCTGTGTGCTTGCATGTCAATGATCCATATCTATCCTGTGACGTCTTTCCCACACTCCCTCCCTGCCTGAGTCACATAGCTATAGGGTCACAATGGGGTCGCAGATCATGATACTGGTCCACTTGGTACCAGACTTCAAGGTTGTACACACACACACACACACACACACACACACACACACACAGTTAAGATAGAAGGCACATCCACACACACATACACACACAGGCAAGACGCCGCATCAACTGTGGTGGGACAAGTCAGCAGCGCCGCCATCTGGGACCGGTGGTGGTGGAGGCAGCGGTGCATGGACATTACAACAGAAAGACATATTTCTCAATCTCTAAGTAGATTTCTAAACTGTTAGAAAAATTTAAAACGTCACACATGTAGCTATGATAGAAGGTGCTTGGATATATTTAAAATGCTGGTTATACCACTCAACACTTAATCTCCACACCCACATCCTTGAATATTTCAGTTCTTTGGCTACAATAATTAATGAATATGATATAATAGTAATAGTGATAGTAATAATAGTAATAGTATAACAGTAATGGTTATAATAATAATAATAATAATAATAATAATAATAATAATAATAATAATAATAATAATAATAATAATAATAATAAAAATAATAATAATAATAATAATTATAATAATAATAATGTAATATAAGAATATAATAATAATAATAATAATAATAGTAATAATAGCAATAACAATAATAATACAATGAGAATACCACTAACTATAATATAAAGTATTAATAATAATAAAAAATACAATAATATGAGAATATAATGATAATTAAAAGAATAGCAATAACAATAATAGTAATAGTGGTAGTTCAGTTATACAATATTAATAATAATTGTCAAATGCAATGTATAGCCATAAACAATGTTGTCAATAAAAACCTGAGCACATCTGAACGTTTTCTAGGTTCCCATAGTTCTATTTATGTCTATCTATCTATCTATCTATCTATCTATCTATCAATTTATCTATCTATCTATCTATCTATCTATCTATCTATCTATCTATCTATCTATCTATCTATCTATCTATCTATCTATCTATTTATCTATCTGTCTGTCTATCAATCTATCTATCTATCTATCTATCTATCTATCTGTCTGTCTATCAATCTATCTATCTATCTATCTATCTATCTATCTGTCTGTCTGTCTATCAATCTATCTATCTATCTATCTATCTATCTGTCTGTCTGTCTGTCTATCTATCTATCTATCTATCTATCATGTCTGACATTTGTTACAAACAATGACATCTTTAAAAGTGTAAGCACACCATTCCTCTATAGATGTAATACACTGTAGAGCGATTGCCACCAGTCCAAGATGGCCACCCTGTTGACGCACCGCTCTAGTGGGCGGTAGCATTCGATGCAGCGTCTTTGTATTATAATATATACAATTTATGAAACACCACATCATCTCAGACTCGCAGAAACATTACTATGGGTATATTTTGATGAGAACTCTGTTTTCTTGTCTTTTTCTCAACGCAAGAGAATATTTGATTTTCAATGAGATGCAAACATTTTGTAATAAACCCAACATTGCAGAGCAAACACACTTAGATTTGTTCAAGTTATGGACAAAATTGCCATAACACATACCAAAGTCCAGCTATAGTGTGAGTGACTTAGATTTTTTTGGGGGTTACCTGTCAGTCTTGGAGAGAAGGAGGTGATGAGAGGAACAGGAGGATGTAGTCATCAAAGCAGAGGAAACGCTTCTGCTCAGTTTGCTCTTTTCCAAAAGAAATGATTGACCAATGGCAGGAGAGGCTGTCACACTCACATCTGGCACCACTGGTAAGTCTGGGATCCCAAAGGACACAGCTGATTAAAAAAAAAAAAAAAAAAAAAACATTAACAAAAATCTCATTGTAGCTTATAATCAGTACAACAACAGAATTATTATTTTTTATTTTTTTTTAAAGTGATTCTCCAATATAAATGCCTTCTAACAACCAAGATTGCATTACTTTGTTCACATTTTATCCTCATTGTCTGAAAGGATGTCAAATCTTTAGGAGATATTTGCACTTATATCTAAAAGGGACAGCACGTGTGAGTGAGTTCTGTAGTAAGGTTTTTTAATGGAGTCACTAAGTTTTTGAGGCTTCTAAAATATGAGTGCTGATTAGGGCTGGGCGGCATATTCAGTTTCAAGATTCAATTCAACATTATTTATATGGCGCAAATTATAACGATAGTCATCTCGAAGCACTATCAAAATATAAAATTATTTTTTAAAAAAAAAGAAAAAACCCGACAAATCCACATGAACATGCATCATGCCTATATCAATATATGTATTTGTTATAGCTCGTTTTGTATTGAAATACTTGTTTTAGGATGCATGAAAAGCACAGTAAGATGGATTGCTGAGTGTGTCCTAACCCAGCCTTCCCCTAAACAAACCTTACTCACTCACACGTGCTGTCCCTTTTAGAGAAAAAAGCCAAAAGTGGTACGTATTGTGCAGCTGTTTGTTAATAAATGAGCCTGTGTGTCATTTTGTATCAGCAAACTTAACCTAGAATTGTTTTTCTGGTCTGACTTTATTTAAATTAAATAGATCAAGATTTACATTGTATATATTGCCAGTATATATCAGTTCTGACCTCCAAACGTAATTCAAACAAAAAGTGCAACTACAATTTTCTTCTGATTACTGTGAGCAAATGTGTATTGTAAAACTTACAAAACACCTTTTTTTGAAAAACAAAGCTGTCCCTTTCAAAATAAAAGCACAAATAATTTCCTTTGCTCAAAACTCTTTTCAAGATCCATGGAAAATGAAGGACTCTTGTTGGAAGTAGATTTTTTTTTTTTTTAAATTATAACACACGGTGGCATAGAGATGGGCAACCTTTATCACAGTGGGGGCCACAAGAATGTGATTGTCTGCTTCGAGGGCCACATTACAAACAAACATACAGGTCAGAATTTGGAATAATGACCAATCCAAGCATTATTACAGGAAAGAATAAAGAAGGGTTTGTGTGTTTTTGTTGTCATTTTGTATATATTTTTCTCTTATTTTGTGAGTTTTTGTTATTTGAGTCAATTCATTTTTGTTGTCCTTTTGTATAATTTTCTGTCATTTTGTGCTTTTTGGTGTTGTCGTCCTTTTGTGTTTTTTTTAAGTATTTCTGTGCATTTCCTGGTCATTTGATGTCATTTTATGTAAATTTCTTGTATAATTGTGTGTGTTTTGCTGTGTTTTGGAGTCCTTTTTTTTGCATTTACTATCATACAAATTTAGGCCGAGAGCCGCATTTGGCCCCAAGTGGGACGTAATGTGCAGCTGTTTGTTAATAAATGGCATTTTGCATCAGCAAATTTAACCCAGAAGTGTTTTTTTTTTTTTTTTTTCTGTTTTGACTGTATTTGAATCAAAAATATTGAGATTTATATCATGTATCGCCATTTTGAGAAAAAATATTGACATATGAGTTTTGGTCCATATTGCCCAGCCCTAGTGCTGATACAAAATAAAGAAAGGTAAGCTTGTTATATACCTTCTGGGAAAAGGCTGGAGCTGTACAGTATGAGAGGCTCAATGATTGTCACCACCTGGACTGAAGAAGCTGAAGCCATGTCAAACATGGACGATTCTCTAATGATGCAGAGGAAATGTAAATTAAGGAGACATTCACTCATGTCATGATGATTCATTATTTTGTAGAATATTGACTTAAGTAAAAAAACACTTTGGTACACACCCCTCAGCCCGTGGCCAGAGCAGGTTGGGCCCCAGGACGATGGCAATGTTACTGGGACTCATCTTGTTTAGAGTTTGCTGCTGAGATAACAGCGCCAAAAACTGGACCAAATACCTGATCAAGATCAAAACAAATACACATGTAAGTGGTTGAATTAGAATACCTGCTTATATAAATGCTAAGAAGTAATATACAGCATGTATCAATGTATTTCCAATATATAAGATCCATATTTCTAAATTACATAGATGTATTCCATATTGTGGCATGAGTCTGTAAAACCACATGAAAAGCATGATTTCACCATTTTACAACAAAAGTAATTGGGACAAAATTTGAACCAAAGATACACCTTTGGAAAATTCCATTACATTTTGGAGAGGATCCAGATTAATATACTGATTCTGGATCGGTTTCACAAGTCAATAATACCCTATTTTTCATAATTTGCAACCAGTGTTGGGAAAAAGGGCATTAAATTAAAAATAACAGCATTTTAATCCTATTGTAGTGGTGTGTGCCTTCCCATAATGCGGGCAATAGATTTGCAGTTCCTCACCGACAACTCTTGGGTTCCTAATGCTAATGCTCATGCGAGGCTGCCAACCTGCTAACCTGTTAATTTTTGGCAAATTAAGAAGCATATATCAATTTGAATTTTCCTCATGTGACGCAGACAAAACAAACCTCAAACTACACACCTGAGGTTGTTGTAGTTTTCGACTGGAAGTCTTTTCAGTATTAGCTTGAACTGCTCTAGCTTCTCAGGAAGGTCTTTTACTCTGCAAGGGCGTGAAATCAAACTCAAGACGATATAAAGCACATTATCAGTTGAAAATGTAAGGATAACGATAGACGCTTTACGCACCCAGCGGCTTTAAACCAGTCACTGTAAAGTTCAAAGGTCATCAGAGGTTCAGGAAGTTCTCGAAGGTAACTCTTTAAAGCTCCTGTCGAAGAAAAAGATACATTTAAGCAATCACAACTTGATTTGGGCTACAAGTATTTAATTAGTGAGGATGCAGGAGGCAACCTTTTAACTTTTTCAACTTTTTCAACCCATTTCAACCTTTTTTTTTTTCAACTTTTTTAACCTATTTCAACTTTTTTGACCTTTTCCAACCTTATTGCTAATGTTAGGCTAATGGTATTGCTAAGTTAATGCTAATCGTAAGCTAATGCTATGCTAATGCTAATGCTAGGTTAATGCTAAAGCTAGGTTAGTGCTAATGCTATTGTTGTGCTAATGATATATTAATGCTATGCTATTTTTTCTGCAATGCTCGGTAATGTTAGTTGATGCTCATGCAAATGATTGCTAGTGCTAGCTAATGCAATGTGACGCAGGCCAGCACCTGGATCCTCACTTGCATTTTCTTCAGGAATTGCAAATATTCCAGTTAAAACTTTTTCAACCTTTTCAACCTATTTCACCTTTTTTTTACTTTTTCAACCCATTTCAACCTTTTTCAACCTTATTGCTCATGTTAGTGCTAATGCTAGGTTAATACCAATGCTAGGCTAATGCTATTGCTCGGTTAATGCCAATGACAGGCTAATGCTATTGCTAGGCTAATGCTAATGCTAAGCGAATGCTAATACTAATGTTAGGTTAGTGCTATTGCTACTGTATGTTAATGCTCTGCTAATTTTATGATAATGCTAGGTAATGCTAGCTAATGCTAATACTAGGTAATGTTAGTCAATGCTAATGCAAATTAATGTTAATGCTAACTAATGCTAATGCAGTGTGACGCAGGCCAGCACCTGCATCCTCACTTGCATTTTCTTCAGGAAATCCAGATGTTTTCGTTAAAGCTGGTTTGAGTCCAAATTGAATAACACGGAACAATCGTAGAAGATTTGTAATAACCGCTTTCAATGTGTTACTTTTCCGTCAGTGGAAAGAATTTGCTTTGAGTAATCAAAAGAGGAAACGAGTAGGTTGAAGGAGCTGCAAAAACCACAATGGCAGCAAAGAAAAGGCAAGACAGAAAGTGAAAACAGAACCCTGGTGAAGAAGGACAAATAAAAGGAAGCCGACTGATCTTTACCTGCCACTGCATGGGGGTCCATGCTGAACTCACTGTGATCCACTGTCCCCTGGTCCAGGCAAGTCTTCAGCCTCTTCACCACAGAGGCTGCTGCAGTCAGTCGAAACAAACCCTGAGGACAAACACGTCCCACGTTAACCACAGTCACTAGCTAAGCTTGCACTGGGTATAGCAATGGTGGCAAATGAAAGACAACTAGTGCGTGATGCAATAGGATATTATTAGTCCCTTTAAAAACATAAAAAATCCAAAAAACAAATTGATGCCCCAAAAGGCATGAAAAAAATTCTTGAAAGCGTTCTGATTAATTTAGATATCAACACAAGTTGTGTCTTGCAGAGTGCAAAAAGTGTATCTGACCACTGACCACATATTATTCATTTCCCTTTGCTTTGACTGATGTGCTTTCCGTTGTCAAATTAGGGTCTAGAACTTAAAAAAGCTTAAGCCTCTTCCAATAGAATTATCTTAACATACAAGCAAGGTAAAGGTAAATCTTTAAAACATATATTTTATGATAGTTTGACTAAAATGTAAATTAGAAGCAGAATTTATTATTAGAATACAGTATCATAGTCAAATAAAGTGAAATAGAAGAAAGTTGGGTAGGTAACACTAAAATTTAGATTGTCACACTATTATTTGTGCTTCAGTTTCTGAAGTCTATGCTTTCCAGTCCTACCTCCTCCCTCATCCCAGTTCTTTGCAGCATCTGAATACACTCCTGGATGGGTGCAGCGATTTCTCTGTTGCTCATTCTCAGGTGTGACCTCAAAGCCTCGCCGTACACCTTCTGGGTTGAGGAACTCAGTGTACTGACTGTAGATAATACACAGGAAGCAACAACACATGTAGAAATGTCATGATATAATATCATTGCGGAAGTCAACCACTCCTGTGGAGGCCAAGCTAACCTTTTTCACCGTGATTCTCTTTCAGCTCATTGATGTTTTTGTCCAGAAACTCATGTGAGTTTTTATGGTATTCTGCTTGCAGCTCCAGAAGCTGTTTGTTGGCAAGAGGAACGGAATGGTGTTGTGATGAAAACGAGCCATCTACAGACACTTTTAATACTGATTTAAATCATGCAAAGTCAAACCAAACAAAAGGTATCGTCGTGACTGTGACTTACTCGTATAAAATAATTCGCGTAGTCCTCTTCTTTAGTTGCAAAGTGATACAAGTCTGCAGAGTACTGGTCCTGTACACAAACAGGCAAACGTATAGGGCGGCGATTGTAAAAATAAACAGCAACTTTTTGCAACATTTTGCAATAAACCATGTTTAAAAAAACATTGCATTCTTTTAGTTACTTTTGACCAGATTTACAGCAATATGTGTGAAATCTGTGATTTTTTTTTTCTCGTAAAAATATAATGTCAACGTCAAATCTAAATATGAAATCTAAACATTAGATGCCAATGTTAAATGTAAATATTAAATCTAAATGTTAAATATTAAATCTAAATCTTAAACATTAAATTTAAATGTCACGGGTGAAACTCAATATTTAGCTAATATTAGCTAAGTATTTAGTTTCACCAGTGAAATTTAGATTTAACATCTAAATTTAACATTTAGATTAGGTGAATAAGGTGTCATGAAGGCTGTCATTGAAGTGTTGTTCGTTAAATTATGACACCGTTGGAGCTATTTTGGTATTTTTGGGTTAAGATTAGGTTTAGATAGAGTTTAGGTTAGGGTTAGTTAGGGTTGGGTGGAGGGTTAGGGGTTAGGGTGACAAAGGCACCTAATGAAAACCTTCATCACTTTTAATCATGTGAAGCACATAGAATTGTATGACAATACAGCTGAACGTGTGGTTGCACCTTGATGCTCTCCAACTTCTTCCAAGCTTCTTCAACTTCCTCTCTAAGCCCCTCCTGCTTTGCCTGAGGGCCCGTACTGGCCTGACTCCTACACAAACACAAACGCAAACACACAAACAAAAAACGTGGGAATCTGCAGGAAGTGGAAAGCTATGACTGAGTGTATGCCTCTCACTTTGTTCTTGCACTGTTCCAGTCCATTGTAAGCTTTGCAAACAGCTTCTTGTTTCTTAAGATATCTGGTAAATCTTCCTGTACATAGTAAATCAAAGTTAATTTCAGGTAACTTCATCGAGCTGATTCTATCTAAATAGTTCTCATCAGTAAGCAGTGTGGGATTTTGCCTATTTTGTCCCACTTAACACCTGAGGAATATCAGCAAGCAGAACAAATATGTCACGGTTTTATTTTACTCAGACAACTTTTCAGGAAATTTACTTTGATCTCCTGACATTTTTCGACTGTCGACTGCCAGTCTTCCTCAAAGGTGTGTGCTGATAGCTTTGATGTGTCCGTATGAGTTCTTTCTGGTCACACCCAGAAAGAGCTCATAAGGACAAATCCGAGGAAGACTGGCAGTTGACAGTGAAAGCGTGTCAGGAAAAAAGTTGTCTGACTAAGAGAAAACCTTAACATATTGTTCAAAAAGAAGACAAAATGAACTTGTTTATGAATTATTAAGCAGAAACAATTGACAACAACCAAATAAATACTATCGAGATTTAATAGAATCTTTCAGGCATAAGGTCAAAACTTGGTGAAAACGTTACTTCCTTGTTGAAGGTAATAATAATAATAATAATAATAATAATAATAATAATAATAATAATAATAATAATAATAATAATAATAATAGCTGGACTTGTATTCGCAAGGCGAAATTGGCAATTGAAAAAAATTGGCAAAAATGACAACTTGTATCTAGATTTGTTGACAAGTTGTGTGAAAATTGTAGTTGTTAATATAATATGCAATATACTGTAATATTTGTTATCAATACATGATAACGTTTTATATGGAGTCACACCCTCCAGTGTAAAATAACAATAGAGAAATGCTTAATTTTATTCAAAAGGATTATAACGTCACTTCTGACAGGAATATTTTTATTAATAATTTGGTCATTATTTTGATTATATTTGATAATTAAATTGAAAGTTAACTACTATAAGAAAATAAAAGGCAAATAGGACTGCAAAATTTGTGGAAAACAATTCAACATCATAAAACAGGTTAAAAGTACACATTTCTGAATTATAAGAATTGTACATGTGAAAGACATCTTATTGTGTGTATTTTGTTGTTGAGTAAAGTCCCTTTATTTAGTTCTTTTTACTAATTAAATTGAAAGTAATAATGCAAATTGGAAAATTTTGTTTTTTGACACTTGACATGACCTTGACCTTGACATTTTGGGTCCAAAAAAGGTCAACTGCACATCCTTGACATTGCCCCTATGAGATGACATACGTGTTATTGGTGCTGCATTAATAGCCTAGGAGGAGTTCCAGGACAAAGCAAGTAGCGGAAGTAAAATAAGAACTCCAACGATTACGTGATAATGTTTGAGATCTTTCAACGTTAAAGGGGCTTTGAGAATGCATGACTTATGACTGTACCTCACTGAGCTTGTTGAGCGGCTCCAGGACTTCTTTTTCCAGCTTCATCTCAAAGTCGGCCAACATGGTGGCCACTATCTTCTCCATGAAGCAACACATCTCTAGGACGCGTCTGCGACACAAACATGCAAACGCATTGACTGAACCATTGTGCGTGTTGCGTGATTCAAAACTGTGTTCAGGTAGAACTCATAAGGACACATCAAAGCAATCAGCAGATGCCTCCGAGGAAGGCTGGCAGTTGACAGTCAAAACATGTCAGGAGATCAAAGTAAATTTCCTGAAAAATGGTGTCTGAATAAAAGAAAACATTAACATATTATTCAAAAATAATTGTTTTAATCATGTTTTTTAACAAAAAAAATAAACGTTTAAATACTCCTCAATGCATTTTAGCTTGGAAGTTTATTGCACTTTATTTTCATAAACCATACTGGGCGCTTTTATAGATGTGCGTGGTTACTTTTCTTTAAAGAATTAAAAAACTTAGAATCAGAATCTGTTTGCACTTGTAAAGGTGAAATGTGTAATTATTGACATTGCAATATATCGCAATGTATATCGTAGTGTTGTGCTCAAGACCACACTATCTAGATCAAGACTTGCCCAAGACCAGAATGTACCAAGGCCAAGACAAGACCAAGACTTTTGGGAACCAACACCAAGTCAACACCAAGACCAAGACTAAGACCATAAAAAAAAAATCAAAACATGAAAACGTTCAACAGTTAAATAACGTTCTATCTTTAGTTTCTTTTAAATACAGAACGTTAGTTTCTTTTACATACAGAACTCGTAAAACTCTCAACTACACAAAAAAAATTGGTGTAACTGAATTCTTGGAAAAAATAAACTCATATGTATTAAAACTACTGATAAATTCACAATTATTCTAAATATCTGAAAACAAGATTTTTAGGTCACTCTCCCGTCCTCTCTCCTGCTTGCGTGTCGTGGTGTGTGCGTCACATTAGGAAGGTTGCAATCATTACACAGTGTGGTTTAATGCATGATTAACACATGATATTTATTGTTTTATCCAGTTGTTCTCCTTGTTATCACATTAGAAAAAATTTAAAAATAGCAGGAAATAGTCTTGACCGGTCTTGACGGAAAATCCCGAGTCCGGGCAGTCCAAGACCGAGACAAGATCAAGACCTTTAAAATATGGTCTTGAGGCCAGATTTGAGACCAAGATCGGTCTCAAGTACTACAACACTAGTATATCTTATTGTTGGGTATTGCGATATATCATATCGTGACATGCAAATCGTGAATCGTATGGTCAGATTCAATGAAGTGTCAACACTGTGTTGTATGTTGGTGTTGATTGTGCCGTACCTGAATGAGGAATCGGAATCAAAGTCTTTGAGGCTCTCTGCCATGCTGACGGACAGCAGCATCAGGGGAAGCTTTTTCTGTGGAGACAAACACACGCGACTCTTTTCAGTAACAACTATAACAAACTGAAACGATATTTACAAGTGTCTTTACTACAATTCTTTTGTCGGCCTCTAGCCCAGGTTGACTCTGCATGCAGGCCAGTAGCTTCTTATGAAGGACCTGAGATGCTTTCTTGGCCGGTTCGATTCGCTGCTCCACCTTCAATTAGATAGATAGAGGTGTTTGTTGCATGTACGGCGGAACAAAATGGAAGAAAAAAAAAGATATCTGACGACAAGATTGTGTCTATCAAACATATTGTCTATTTTTCCCCTCACCAACACCAGGTCCTCGTGGAGAAGTTCAGTGGCATCCTGTGACCTGCAGAGGTGAAGAGAATATCAGAAAAGAGAAAGAAAACAAACCAGATTTAACGAAAGCTTGAGCTTTATCTCTAATGACACTTTTTGGTTATTATCAGAGATGGTAACAAGTCACCCTAAGTCAAGACAGAGTCTCAAGTCCTCAACTTTCATTTACAAGTTTTAACACGTCGTGTGTACATAATGTACCACAGCTAGTGCCAGTTTACAGAGCAAGTTTATTCAACTAATATGTACAATGAATTACTTGAACCGAGTACATATTTGTCAAATAATAGTGATATAATCTGACAGAATGCTTTTATAAACAAATCATTCCATCGTCTTTTTAGATTTTTTTTTTTTTTTTTAATTCTCACAGTTCTTCTGTTCACCAAACAAACCATAATCATACTGGGAAGTAGAATGAGGTATAATTTTACCAAATCAATTATTGATAATCACGGTATAATCTTTGATTCTAAAGCAGGAATGTCAAACTAGTTCAGGGGCCAAATACGGACCAGTTTCATGTCAAGTGGGCCGCAGATTTTTACATTCTTGTGCCCTATAGTTTTAAATATCAGTTCAATACACTTAAAAAATATTGATTTTGTGTAATTTTTTGGTGTAATTTAGAGGAGTTAGAGGAGTTTCAATAAATTGGTGAATTTTAGATATCTACAACTGGTTAATTTGGTAATTTACACAATAATTCATGTTTTCTCTCACATTTTTACTTTCCTCTGCAGGCCGAATTAGATGCACTAAAGGGCCAGATTTGGGCCCCGGGCCTTAAGTTTGACTCGTGATCTAAAGAATATCACTTTTGGAATGGTTTTCTCTGCTTGTGTGCGTGTCTCTCAATCCAGCTTGATGTTTCCAGCTGCTTCCTGATTGGCTGTCAGTTTGTTTAAAGGTGGACCTGTCAATCAAAGTCCAATTTGAATGGCAGAGTACATGAGCATTAATAATAATAATTGCATTTTATAGAATCCTGTGACACGGAAAGGTAGGAATTCAAATCTTCCTGAATACCACTGGTTACCTAAAATAAAACAATATATATAATATAAAATGTAAAAAAATATGTTTAAAATAAATAAACACAAATTATTATTTAAATATATGAATAGAATGAAATGGTCTAAATAAAATGTAAAAGAAAAACACCATAAAAACTGGTAACAAGTCATAATAAATAAATGAAATGTACAAAATGACTAAAGCACTGCACAAAATAAGTTATTATAGAACCTTGAATTCAAACAACAAATTATGATATTTGCATACAGTTTCATTTTTAAACAGAAACCTCTAGTGGTCATGTAGAAAATAAACTCGCCCATCCCCCAGGGAGCAGGTTGTGAAAGTTTTACTGTCTTATATTATATATTATATATATACCTCTCCCATGCAAATGTTATCATTATTACTTTTTTGTTGTATATTCATACATTCAAATGGATGTCATTGTTGAAGAAATTCAACAATGATATAGGGATCCTGTATCTTTTATTGTAACAAATGTAAATTATTACTTTATCTTCAGGGCTTTTTAACGGTAAAAGCAGATATATAAATAATCAGACTACTTTTGTCTTTGTGTGTGCTCATGTGTGTTACAGCCTCTAAAAGTGGTGGGATGTGGTGCTTTGGTGGTTGGTTGCTCTGCAACTGGTGCATGCGATTTAGGTTTGTTAAAATAGATACCACTGTACCACGATGAAATGGAAGGGAGGGTAGAGGTTGCTCACCCACTCATTTTATCCTTCTAAGAGTTATATAGTGATAATAAGAGATCAATAACTAACTGCTGGTCTGAGATTACACACTGTATTCACAGAACCTTCTTTAAGGATCCTGACTTCCCTCCAACTCTAAACTGTGCCTCACTTTCAAGAGGAACCATCAACTGTCAAACAGCCACGTTACAACATTTATGACCAGCAGAGGAAGAAGACGGAGCTAAACTACTACATATATGAACACCGAGCAGTGTTCATTTTGACAGCAAATTTGGATTTTGTCTTATGACTAAAATACAGTTTAGTTTTAGTCAACAAGACTATTTCAGTCATAGTCTGATTTCAGTCAATTTAATGACATGGTCACACTTTATATATATATTTTGCATATATAAGGCTGACATTATGCTGTTATTAGCATGAATAAGGCGTCATGAAGGCTGTCATTAAATAATGACACCTTTGGAGCTATGTTGGCATTTTTTGGGTTAGTTGGAAGGATATAGTGGGGTTAGGGTAGCAAACAACACTTATTGACAACTTTCATGACACCGTATTCATGCTAATGACAGGCATCATATCATTATAATGACAGCCTTTACGTATAAAACTTTAAATAAAGTGTTACTGACATTCATATTTTAGTACGACTAAGAGACTTTAAAAATGGGTTATTAGACAGCATCCTTAATTTGTCTAAAGGTAAAAAAAAAAAAAATGTAATAAAAGTTGCCCATCCCTAGTTACACATAGGCAAAATTACTCCGAAAACACAACATGACAGAAAATTAGGAAAACAAAAATGCACAAACAGACTCAAGACACAAAACAACAAAACTACACAAAAATGACTCCAAGAACACACAAAATAAGGGATTTTTTTCTTTTTAAATTACTCAACAAAAAAAAAAAAAAACTGAAAATAACCAAAATACACAAAGGTGACTCCAAAAACACAGAGAAAGATGGAAAAATACACAAAAGGACAACAAAACTACACAAAAGGACAACAAAACTACACAAAAATGACTCCAAGAACACACAAAATAAGGGATTTTTCTTTTTTAAATTACTCAAAAAACTGAAAATAACAAAAAATACACAAAAGTGACTCCACAGAGAAAGATGGAAAAATACACAAAACTACACAAAAATGACAGAAAACAATACTAGAAAAGCACTCAGAGTGCAGACCTCAGACAGCATAGCACTTCCCCATATTGCATTGTCACCTGAATGTTAGTTTCAGGATGTAAGAAACTGAATTATTTGTTCCTAATCTTATTTTGGATATTTCCTTAAACTTCTATCAAAACCCATCAATTTGTTTTTGAGTTTTAGACTGTTCTCAGACAAATACAGAAACACTGGCAGAACAAATTCCTTGGCAGCGATATTAGAATAGACAATGAAAACATTACAGTCTGTTTCATACGTTTCAGTAAACTGTGGAATATAAAAAAAAAAGGAGTAGAAAGCCTTACTTTGGTGCAGAGCTCAGCTGCTTCAGGATGCTCAGAGACTGCCGCAGCATGCTGGCTGTGGAGTCTTTCAAACTTTTTAAATCTGAACCTCTCAGAGCAATTTATCATGTAGTTAACAACCCAAAAAGTACAAAGACAGGTCAGCCTTGAGAGGACGACCTCTGCTCGCTCTGAATTTGCAGGTTTTCTGTTTCTGTCTGCGTGTTTGCTGTGAGTTTTTGTTCTGGTTTCAGAAGTGTGGTTTGCAAATGAGGAAGTCACATTGATACACTTTGTAGGGAGAGGGTTTTTTTGGTTTGTTTTTTCAAGGTTTGTGTCACTTTTGTTCAGTTGGTTAAAGTCAAAAGACGGACTGCACACAAGTAATATATTGTTTGCATTGACTTCCTAATTAACATTTGAAAAGAATTGCTGCATGGTTGTGAAATATTTACTTCATATGTATATTTATTGGATACATTTCTTAGTTACTTTATAAGAACTTCACCTTTATGACATATCTATTATATTTTATCTATGTAATTATCTTCAACTAAAATTATTCACCTAATAACCTGTGCTGCAGCTATTTTCACTTTCTTTGTTGAGTTATGTTCCAAATACAAACCACTAATATTTATCCAAAAAAAAAACCCCCTCATAATTCTTAAAGCTGGAGCCAGTAAATTTAGTCTATTTTCTGCCCAACACCAACTTCACTCCATTGGAGCTCGAGCACAAATGACAGAATACACGAGTCAGGTATTCATGTTTTTATTGTTAAAAAGTACTTCAGATAGATGTTAACTTGAAATTATTCTGTAAACTGTGGCTACATTCCTTTTACAATTTGCACAGTGAAAAACTTCTACAGGGAATATTTAACACATTTTCCAGCCGACATTTCAGACCCATCCCAGATTGAGTACCAAAAAGGCCCTAATATCATATCTAAAAAGCACTCCATGTGATAATTTAATGATTTTCTGCACTGAGAGAACATAATACAATACGCTGTCACGTGCGGGAACTAATTAGACCTTTGAAGCGCTTGAAATACAAGAGAAAAAGCAACGACAGTGAGTTGGTCCTGCATGAACTTTAAAAGAGGACTTAATATACCATCTTGTCAATAGTGCTATACTGATACTCAGACACTCAGTGGCTTTGCTATAATGCACTAAGGCTCATTGATTCAAGTATTCTGGTGCATTCAAGATCCCATTTAAAATCATGTGAAACGCAATGAAGTAGAAGTTTGATAAAAGTTCCACCATTCTTTACAAAAATTAACTACATTTCTGGACATTTACAGTCACCTAGTTCTTTAACTTCTATTAGCGGTAATTTGTTTCTAATAATTAAGGCAACAACTTCACTGAACAGAAGATGCCAGAG
Organism: Gouania willdenowi; assembly: GCF_900634775.1. Taxonomy (NCBI): domain Eukaryota; kingdom Metazoa; phylum Chordata; class Actinopteri; order Blenniiformes; family Gobiesocidae; genus Gouania; species Gouania willdenowi. The sequence continues at coordinate 14,962,617 of NC_041062.1, forward strand.
AGTGGGGGGCAGAAAGCACCACAGAAAATCCAATGTGGCCTATTTAATACCAGCTCTGAATGAATCTGATGTGAAACATGTGAAATGTAGTCATCGAAACAGAATGAAAATAATAAAGTCAGCAGCTTCTGAATGAAAACCCTGCTGAGTGGAATAGTGTAAATAGACTATTAAGCACTTGGAAAACCTGCGTTCGTCTCCTCTTTGACAAAAAAACAACTGGAGGCATCCCAAATGTTGCATTTCTCTTCATCTTGCTTTGCTCCACCCATTTTTTTTTCCTGTCTGGACCCCCAATGTCGCTCTGATTCCAACTGAGGGATGCGCGCTGTGGAGCAGCCCTGCTCTGATACATTACTCCTGGTGGTCCCTAATCCCCCTCCTTCGTCCCTATATGAGTGAAGTGCATGTTGAAGTTGGTCAGACGGAGGGCTAGCGCTTAGCTTTGGCTTCCTCCTCTTCTTTTGCTGTTTGGAAAATAAATGAATAAATGTCGGCTTAGTGTTTTCATGTGACAAGATATAATTTGTTACATTTTCAGCTACTACAAAAATACATACGTTTTCAAAAACGTAAAAAATCAGGGTCGGTCGGCACCAATTATAATTGTAATTACAATTATGACGTAGTTATAATCGTAATTGAAAAAATATGTTGCTGTTGTAATGAAAATTTAATTGTAATTGAGTTCAGATAACTGCCTTTGTATATTAAATAACAATCGTACTGTTATATTTACATATATAATACTATTTTTAATACAGAAAGTCAATTATAATATATAACTATTAAATATTGGAGAAGGTGTAAGATTTAATAAGTTTACTTCTTCCTACCCCTTTTCAGGCATGCTAATCAGATATGAGATATGTATGTATGCATGTTGATAGGTATGTGTGGGTCAAATTAAACAATTTATATATTTTTTGTATGACTATTTTCTTAAGATATCATTTATTTTATTTATTAACATCAAATGGTGTATATATTTTTGGATGTGTGTAAATATAGGAATATTTGATATGTATGTGATTGCACAAAATGTATTAAATGTCACATGCCTGGAAAAATAAAATAAAAAATCAAAATATAAAAACTGTCAATTACAATTTCATTAAACGCAAAACTGGGGAACTATGTTTCAATTCTATGGCTACACATATGTAGTTAATTATTAAAATATGTTTCATATTAAGATAACCTGTTACTTCTCCTGAGGATAATTTTGTCTTTTAAAAAAAAAGTTTAAATTGAGGGATATAATGAAATAAAAAAGGCTCAGACACCCACACCAAAAATTTTAATACCAATATTTCCATGGATAATGAAGGCTAACAAGGTAACCAAGAGATGAAAAACAAATTAAATGATAGATATCTTTTTTTGTGTGTATTTTACAGATGATTTAAGACATGGGTCAAAACCGACCCGTTATAAGAGATGCTAACAGGAAGCTAACACAAGAGGAAGGTTTTGTGGGCTTATCTATAAAAAGCTTAGTAATTGTGATTAATTGTAATTGAGAATGCAATTGTAATTGATTACAGGTAGAAATAAGAATTGTAATGTTAATTGTGATTGGAAAAAAACGCCGGTCGACGTAATTGAACATGAATATAAGAAGATATAATTGGCTCCACACAGGATACAAGAGGTGTTAAAAAAAAAAAAAAAACAATTCGCCGATACAACATCACATGATTCTCTGATTCTAAATGCATCCATAACAATTTTTTTTAAATTAAAAATAAATGAATAAAACATTTGCATTTATTTTTTTTAACCTTTATTTAACCAGGAAAGTCTTTTCCACTGCATTTGACATTGTAACTGCACAAAGAAGTGCTCTGAAACCTGGGCATGTTGACCAGCTTGTGTTTTTTCAATAAAATCTAAAAAGAAAATACTAACTTTATGCATTATTTTGTTGTTCTAGGCATATACCTCAGTTAAGTTGTACTAAAGTCAAAGTTGGTTTAAAATCCACAGACAGATTGTATGTTATTTTTTTATTTTAAGTTGTTGGCACATGGCATGTTAAAGTCAATGTTTTGAGTGTAAAATATGCCAATAAAATATATTTCATACATGATGTTCTCATGAAGGTGTACACATTTACAGATCAGTTGTTTCTTAAGTCATATATTTTAAAAAAAAAATAAATCGCAATAATCGACTTTAATATCGCAATGTATTGTATCGTATTGTGACCTATGTATCGGGATACGAATGGTATCGCCAGATGCCAGGCAATACACACCCCTACAGGGTATGTTGTTGGGTTTCTTACCTTTCCTGAGCTCATCTCTCTTCTTGGCAGCGTCCTCCCTTTGCTGCTTGATGATGGCTAGTCTGGCCAGGTCAGCTCTCGCTTGGTCAGTCTTACCCTCCAGATGGAGCTTCATGTAGCGTTCCTTGGATTTCTGCTTTTCTATTTCCTCTCTGTCAAAAACACAAAGAATAATGCAAATTAAAAAGAAACACACTTTGTATTAGGGAGTTGTTTTTGATTTTTTTTAAAGAAAAAAATGAATAAAATCCACTTGACTCCCACCTCTCCCTGCGAGACAGCTCTTTGGGTGCACTGACATCAACTTCAGTCACTTTCTTGCTCTTCTGGGACACACGGTTAGGATTTTCAATCTCTATAAGCCCCTCGACTCCACTCCTCTTCTTCATCTATGTGCCAAAAGAGACGTACGTAAAAATTCTAGTAGTGAATACAAATATAACAAACCCATCTAATATGACAGTACTAATACGTGGACATTTCTTTAACCTCTGAATCGTCTTCACTACTGCTCCCATCCTCAGAATCAGACGAGCTCCCTTTCTCTGCACCGGGATTTTCTTCCTATTAAAGATAAATAAAGGATCTTTGTCAGACTTGAATGATTGTCCACATCTTGTTTAATAAAGAAAAAGAAAGGTTTATTTATTCACCAGCTCTTTTTGGGCTCTCATCTGTCGATCGATCTCCTCTGGGTTACTGAACTGCTTCCCTCGGCCCTTGTGGCCCTTTTTTCCTGCAACACAAGTGTTCAACTTAGGTTAAAGCTTTCTCCAAACATATGAACAATTTAGACGATTAAAAGTAAAAACAATACTAAAACATTTTTATCGCATTGGATGTTTGTTTTCATGCAAATCTATTGATGGGTCATCACAAAAACACTCCCCATTTGTGACATTTTGTTATAAAATAAACTATAAAAGAAATGAATATCGATATAGGCGATATTGCAATTTTCAAAATCCCCAAAATGGAAAACTCATATCTTGAATATTGGTACTGTATATCACCCAGCCCTAGATGGTACTGCCCAACTCATTTTAGCTCAGGGGCAAAATACAACCAGTTTGATCCCAAGTGGGCTGCAGATTACAAGTGGAGAAAAAAGTTATTTCAACATTAATTTTACCTACTTTGCACTTTAACGTAGAAAACGTAAGGCACTGATACATTTCCATGCAATAAGTGACACATATCAGTATATCAATATTTTATGACCAATTTTTGTTCAATTTGCTGAGATGTTGTGGAATAATTTAAGGAAAATTTAGCATTCTTTTGGCAATTTGAGATTAAAAATGACTGCCATAATGTGAAACAAGCACAGGAAAACTGTGAGGGGTTTCATTGAATTTGTATTAGCTGGCAATTTACACAGTGATAGATGTCTTCGCTGCTAATTTTTTTTTACTAGGGATGTCCCGATCCAATATTGATATCGGATATTGGTCCGATATCAGCCAGAAAACGGATATCAGATTTTATCGGACTGCATCTAATATATCTGATGTATATTATATTATATTTATTTAATTGTAGAATACTGTAGATATTATGTTGAAGGTTCAAATGTATGTAACCCATTGGTTAATAATAAATGTGTCAGTTTACTTTATACCTACTGTTGTTGACTATTGTTCTCTGTTTGAGTAGCATCACTTGATCAAGTCTTTTCTCACATTCCACACTATAAAAAAAAGTCATAAATGTATTTATGATTTGTGCTGATATTGTATCAGATCAATATCAGCCAGTACTCAAAGCTGCAATGTCAGTATTGTATCGGAGGTGAAAAAGTTGTATCAGGACAATAGTAATTTTGACTTTCGCCTGCTGGCTAAATTGGATGCTTGAAGGGGTCGGATTTGGCCCCCAGGCCTTGAGCTGGGGGCCAAATCCAGTAGTGGGGGGGCCAAATCTGTAGTGCTCTACAGATTGAAAGACAATAAACGTTAATGTGCACATAAAAAATAATTCTTAAATAATTTGGTTATATTAATGCAGACATGAGCAGCTGGTGGCATTAGGTCTAATTATGTGCAACCCTCAGAGTATATGCACAAAATGACTCAGAAAAATGAGAGGCAATGATACAAAATTCGAAGTGTCTATTCATACGGAGGCGTATTTATTAATAGACCACGGGACTATTGACACGAAAACATATGTTTTACAAAAACTTATGAATACACCCCGGGACTATGACACGAAAACGTACGTTTTACAGATCTTTTACAGATGGGCTTTCACTGTGCCAGGATGGCCGAGTGGTCCAAGCGTTTGACTCAAGAATTCTCTCTTCCACTGCCGTGAGTTTGAATCCCGCTTTTATTATAGATATTTTTTTTTCATTTTGACATATTTAACATGGCAAATTTCTTTTTAAAAATACATATAAGAAAAATATTAACATTTTAGGACATTTCCTCGTTTAGAGGGTTAGGGTTAAAATACATATACGAAAAGAAAAAAAAAAACATTTTAGGGTTAGGGCTAAAACTGACGGTCTTTAAGTCACGTGGTGAGCCTGTCACGTCACCTCAACTGGCCAATGAGGGGGTGCTCCGTACGGATAGTCTATTGATACGTTTCCGTACGAGTAGCCACGGCCTATATATATATAAGATCAGACCATCACATTTTTGTGGCCCCCGTTGTAATAAAAGCTATTAATATCTGCATTAGTTTATCTGTACCAGTACATGGAGACAGATCTCATTCACAGGTAGACCAGTTTTTAGTGACAGTGGAAAAACAATCGGGGTTTGTTTTTACAAGGAGTGGTTAAGATTACTTTTTTTCTTTTTAACTTAAACTAAAATTTCCAAATTCATCAGGGTACTCAGAGCTCACAATGACGTATTCAAGTTCTTAGGATCCGCCTCCATCTATCACCTGAGTGATCAATACTAAACTGATGAGTCACGGAGACGATAAACGACTAAAAGACAAGAGCCGTTGCAAAATCTCTTGCTTGTATAAACGCGCCAACACAAGACTGAAACATAGCTTCATCGTGACGCCAAAATGCCACAACTTCAACTTAAAAAGCATGAACAACAAACGCAAATAACATGAAACCAGCTTTTTCACAAATTTTACCGAAATAAGTACAGGCGCTTGAATGAAAAAATAAAAATAAATTTAATCAAAGCGACGTGAAGGATCTTGAATCCCAACAAAACCACACCGCTAATCAGATAGCATGCTAACAGCTAAACACGTTACACTGAAATGGGAAAAGCTGCTACTTAGACAGCTAGCTGTCGGCTAACTCGTAAGAAACGAAAAAGCCCTATTTTTGAGGCTATCAATACTTACCACCACGTGGCATTGTACTAATGCAGGTTTATACAAGCAGAAAAGACCGCAGTGTCGCTGAATAAAACGATAGTTTAGAGGAAAACCCGGTAGTTTAAAGTGCAGGAAGAAAAGGCTACAAACTACTTCGTCTCTCCCGCTGCCGCACCGGCCACTCGCTAGAACCCGCGCATGCGCAGTCCGGGGAAATAGACAGCCGCACTGAAAATGAATGAAGCGTCATTGGGTCACGTGTTTATTCACAGAAGAAGAAAATAATAATAAACAGTGAGACTCTTACGTCACCTCATCTGTTTTTTATGCTTATTTAAGGCTTGAATTCGAAAGTTATCTAGTTGTGACGATAGTGAACAGGTTTGTTGTCATTGTTTTCCTTTTTTTATGGTATCTGTGCTTAGTTTTTAAGATCAAATAAAAAAATACAAATTCAAACAATTTTGCCCCAGTGAGAATCGTCAATACAAAATAATAATTAAACACGACGTGATGTTAAACTGTCCCAAAGAAGGTAGTAACATGAGATTTTTGCTTTTTCTCAACAACAGACACAGGGTTGAGGTGGATTCTAAACCCTCCCAATCAAGACAATCGTGAGGAAAAATATTATAGAACATTGAATTAATTGAATCTGAAATTACCAACAACAAAAATGTGTTATAAAGATGGAATAAAATATATCTTATTATACAAATAAGAGTGTATAAATATTAATCAATTGTTTCATGAGTCTCACAGAAACCAAATCTTTATATTTTCACGAGAGATATTAAATAAGACCAATGATAAAAAACTTTTAAAAAAAACTTATCAAATATTAAGTCATAAACCTTTGCATGTGTGCTTACCTGGCAATTATTATTAAATTATATATATATATATATATATATATATATATATATATATATATATATAATACGTTAATTGTTGAATTATTATTACTATTATCAAATATAATAGTAAATATTATTACAATAATGTACAAATTATAACACTCCCACCATCACCTATATAATTATTATTTAAGATCATTATAAGAATCCATTTTCTCAGTTTTATGAAACAGTAAAATATAATGGGGTCACACCAAAAAAAAAGTCTTACAAAATGAATTGGAACCTGGCAGCTTGTAACTTAACGAAATTCCATGGTCATGTTCATACTTTAGTCTCTTTATTTCATCTATTTGTTTGTTTTGTATATTTACCCAGATATTCAATCATATGAGCCAATCACTGTGAGTGGTAAAAATTGGATAAATTAAATAAATTGATAAATACTAAAAATGATTGTTCTTTCAGTATTTGGACACTTCCCAAGGCGGTTGAGGATCCTAGGTTTTGTGGAAAATAATGAATTAACTTGAAGTTAAAAATTAATAGTTTTGGATTCTAGTTTAAATTGTGTATAATCCTGTGGTCTATGGGTGCTTTTTAACTCACAATATGTAAGAATGTGTGTATTTGATCATCTTTCTTGGTTTTCTGATGGACTGCTGAACTTTTCAGGGTGCACCCTGCTTTGGGCTCTATTTACACGGAATAGGCCCCAGTGTCATTGACTCTGATTGAAGAGGAAAATTTAAAAGTGATGAAAATAACGGGTTTGAAGAAAAATAACTGAATTTATTCACATTTTAATACAAAAATAGTAAGAAAAACAGAAGAATGTAATAACTTTTCAAAAAATCTGTGACAAGTTGGACCAACAAAAGACTGTATAAAGAGGGCATCAGGCTTGATGTGTCACTTTTGCCTTCGATTTTGAATCTTTATATCTTCCCCGTCTTTCCCCATCAAGTGGCATTCAACCGTTCTCTCTGTCAACTGGGGAAAAATGATTCTTGGAGTTAATGCACAGCAAACTGAAATAAATCAACTGAAAAAGCAGCATTGGTAAAGTCAAATTGCTATAAATTGATCAAATGTTAATATAATTACATTATATTAACTACGCTCACAGGTTGAAGTTAAGGTGGTCAGAATCTGAAAAACATTTGAAAGGGACATATCATGCTAAATCCACTTTTTTAGCCCTGAAATGCATTTTGTTGTATATTTAGAGTGCTTAGAAGTACAGAAAAAGTCAAATTAGTCTCTTCAGGTGTTCCGTAGATATCTTTATATTCTGTTTTGCTCATATTTTTCAATCTGTTTCGATTTTTCGATTCTCTATTACGTTTTTTGAACTATTACATCACAGTATTTGCAGCGGAACTGCCAAATTAGTACATCAACTCCAGGTCCAACACTTCGAGCAATCCGCCATTTTTTGTTTCTCGCTTTTATTTTGTAGTCCAAGCTCAAGGATGCCTAAGTTATGAGAGGATAAGTCAAAATGTTCGGTTGTTGGATGTAGTAACCCACACGCTTCATTACACCGTCTCCCAGCATCAGAACCTTTTCGAAGTGCCTGGATGAGTTTTATTTTTCACAGAAATGTACCCACATCTGAGGGTAAGGTCATTTTTGTGTGCGCGAAGCACTTCAAGGATGACCGCTTCGCCAGTATGAAGAAGGATTTGCCGAAAGACTTTGTCTGATTGAGGGGTCAATTCCTTCTATCTTTGGAGACGACAAACAGAGCACTTCGGTAAGCTGTAAATAACGCTAAAAATTGTGATAAGACGTCCCTGTCATTGTTTTGTTAGCATTACCACCGTCTTCAGACTTCATATGTTAGCGCTGTGTGCTCGTTTTAGATCCTTGATGATATGGCCTACGTGATTTAATTTAAGTCTAAAGTTTTCATTAGTCATTTCATTTTGCCGTTTTTGTCTTTGAAAAGACTGTATTAAAATGCATTTCGTGACGTTAGCTTGGCGCTAGCGTTAGCTCGGTGCTTGTGTTAGCTCACTTGTTAGGGTTCTGCAGGTTCATCATCTTCATTTTCATCTCGCTCCGCTGGGTCCGACTCTGGCTGGAACATGTAAAGCTGGATGGACAAGTCTTCTGTTGTTGACATTTTGTAAATAACCTCTGAATAAAAAGTTTATGCGCTGCTCCATAGCCGTATCTCTTCTATCAAACTACAAAAATGGCCGAGCAGGGTGGAGTTGAACCGAGTGTCACCTGAAGAGGGGGCGGGGTATGGAGTGTCTCATTTGCATTTAAAGAGGCCGCACCAAAACGAGTTGCTCTCAGAAGCACATCAGAAAAGGGGTAGAAAAGGGGCCTGTGGAGCTATAATAATGAGGAATTCAGACCCAAGCATTGCAGCTCCGCTTTATATAGACCACAACTGTATGATTTATATGTAAAAAGGAAGGATTTAAAACCATGACATGTCCCCTTTAAAGAAAACCACTTGACATCTGTTCTGACATCTCACCATATCCAAAAGAAGATCTATCTTCAGTTTCAGTAGATTATTCTCCTCCTCCAGTTGGACGTTTCTTTTCTTCACCCGCTGTAATTCTTTACCTGATGTGTTCCCACCAGCTTCTGCAAGAAAAAAGAAATGTGTTGTCCATGCATTGAGAAACAGTCTTACGTACATACAGTATGTGTATAAAGTAAAAAGTCATTACCTAAAATCCACTGTCCATCATCAAATTTCCAACTTTGGCCTCCAAGTTTCATTGACGGAGATCCATACTCAAGGCCCAGCTCTATATCTCTGATGGAGCGATCCATCTTATAAATATAAAGGGGGTTAAAAAAAAAAAAAGGTCATTAAGAGGTTGGACTTTTAAAGGTGTTTTAATCATAACAGACAGTATTTGTCATTTCTTTGGGATAATAATAATAAACATACATTAGCATAAAGGGAGCATATTTGTCTGTTCCTATGTTAATAAGAATATTAAAAAATCTACATTTAAAACAGATAAAAAATGTGCTATGAACTTAAAATATTCAGTTCTAATATATAGAGATAAATATACAGTTATATCAGAGATTTTAGATGCAGGCCGATATAATCCAATGCTCTTTTTTAGACCGATATTAATATCGGATCAGAACATATGCAGCAGTACAATATCAAACCACTGCAATCATCTCATTTGTAAATTTATAAACAGAGCAGTTTTGTCCCTGCATTTTTATACTATTTTAATTTGCTATTGCATAACTTTTTTTATATTTAATAAACTGAAACGATAAAAGTCAAAATGTCATTTCATTACACTGACAAAAAAGAAGCAGATGAAATAATGATGACAGATCTTTATCTTTAACTTTTATTATTATTATTATTATTATTATTATTATTATTATTATTATTATTATTATTATTAATCCAACTAGTTAGTCAATGACACACTTTCTAGATCATAAAACAATGGAAGCTGGCTTCTGCCACTGAAAAAAACAAAACAAAAAAACACTATAGCAAGTCACAATTATGAGTAAATGAAGTCATAATTATGAGAAAGAAAGTCATAATTAGGAGAAAGAAAGTCTAAATTATGATAAAATTGTTTTTAATATAAATTTATAAAAAAAACATTCAAATATGTGACGGCATTATTTGCAATAAAGACTTTATTCGTGTACTTCTACTATTTTCATACACTATGTACCATTTGTTGAATTCTAAGAACTGAATAAACAGCCAAAATATGTGTTTTGAATGAATTACTAATCAAAGTGTAATTAAAAATGGTAACAGTCGGTGTTGATAGACTGCTGCAAAGGCTCAGTTTATATCTCATAATTATGACTTTCTATCTCATAATTATAACTTGCCTTAGTGATTTTTATTTTATTCAGTGGCAGAAACGGGCTTTAATATAATATAAGACCCATTCAGCCAAGGTTAGTCAAATAGATCTAAAAATAAATTACAAACAGTTTGACAGCAAATAAACACGTTATGGTAAATCAGAATCGTTTAAATAGTGGTTAACTTACCGTATGAAGGTTGGACAGAGAGGCAGATTTCCGTGGAGGAACTTTCTTTGGACTGAACGTGTTTCCGAAGAGCGGCATCTTTAATGATCTTTTCAGGTCCTGGTTGAGAGAATTAAACATGATGTATTGTTAGCAGCTGTGCTATCACCAAACACACCACTTGGATACGCTGCTTGTTTACGATCACTGAGCAACTACTAAGCAGCTAAAGCTAGGAAGCTAAGCTAACACACTCCAGTTGCGTAAAATATCTCATACCTGACTTAAAATTAAACCGTCTGGTGCTTGTGTTTACTAGATACAAGCGGCTTATACATTTACCTCCATAAAGCCTAAGTATTAACGGTTTTACTACTCGATAGTTCAATTTTCCGTCGTCCTAAAACATTCTTGCTGCTGCCTGTCAGTGACCAGTACGTTTACTTTCAACGCATGCGCGTGGACTACGTCATTTCACTTCAGAGCTGCTGGGACGTGATGATTGAATGTAAACCAACCATACGACGTTTGTTAAATATTTATTTATTTATTTATTTATTTATTTATTTATTTATTTATTTATTTGAATAGTACACATTTAAATATCTGAATTTTTTTGTCGTGTGTTTAATTGTTAATTTGAAGAAAACGGATAAAAAACACAATCAAAAACCAAACAAGAAAATCAGATAAAAAACAAAATAAATCGAAATTCACTCAAAACATGTATTTCTAATTATTTTTAAATTTCAACCTTTTAAATAGGACACGAGCCGACCGGATGGAGACGCGTTGCGCGCATGAAAGGATCTGAATTCTGAAAAGATTGGGCACTGACACTGCCGCTATGTAAACGTGAAAGTAATGAAATAATCAGTATTTGTATATAATAGTTGTCAAATACAGTATAAACAGTATTCATATGGTTGAAAGCTATGAGTAGGTTCATTATGGTATAACCATGAGCACTAGAGACACCCCCTATTTTGCTGAAGATAATAGAAACGTCCATTTTAGTAACTATGTCCCCGTCGAGATTTAATACTAAGATGACATCATACTATTATTATGCAGAGAAATAGACACAGTTCACCCTCTCAGGAGCGCAGCCCCAGTGGCCTAATGGATAAGGCACTGGCCTCCTAAGCCAGGGATTGTGGGTTCGAGTCCCATCTGGGGTGGTCGTTTTTTGCTCTCAATTACAGACATAGCATTGCTTATACATTTTAGGAATAATCTAAAACAGCCCTTTGTTGAAATAATGTATTCTTTATTTATTCCTCGTGTATCCTTGTTTCTTTGCCACCAAACATCACAAAAGCAGTTGGTATTAAATGTATGTCAGAGTAGGATCAGTAGCACTCTGTTTGAGAGGCATGGGGAATAAACACGTCTGTCTGTGTGTCGTGCTGGGCGCTGTGTCACTGTCAGTCCTATCAGAGGAATATTTAACCAGAACATGCAATAAATCGCTACTCTGTGGTAAGTATCGTTACTATTAAAATGTGCCATTCAGTTTTTGTTTTTTTGTTTGTTTTTGTTTTGTTTAAGTTAATTAAAAGTCTTATAAAAAGAGGTGAGAGTAACGGATTAAAAGTACTCATGTTACTGTAATTAAGTTTCCATTATGGGTACTCGCACTTTTCGGAGTGTATTTCTAAATCAGTCATTTTACTTGTACTTAAGTAGGTTTTAAAAGAGGTAAAGTAATTCGTTACATTTCTACATCTAACAGTTCCTGATTAAATGATTATCTTTAGTTTTAAAATGATCAACTGACATTGTGAAACTACAAAAGAATGAAATGACATCAAATGCATCACATCAAAGCCAGCCAATCAGATTAAACGTAATGCACGACACCAAAACAGCACTGAATGAATGTTGTTTTCTCAGTTTTAAGTTTATAAATGTAGCTATACTTAGAGCCTGATAATTTATTTTTTTATTTTTTAAATTTATTGGTGTTATTTATTTTCGTTTTTTTTTTAATACTGTACATTTTGACAAAACTTTTTATTTTATACAGATGACTTTGTGGAAAATAAATGAAGCTCCAATTGTGCAAGATTTTGTCACTTCCATTTTTAAGTTTATACATGAGATGTTTACTGGGGAACAGTGGCAATATTTATTACCAACAATAAAGTAAAAAAAATGTAACTTTTACTTTGAATACTATTTAATTGAGCTACTTTTTACTAGTACTTGAGTATTTTATGTATGACTTATTTTTAATTTATTTTTTATAATAAAGACAAAAAATATTCCTGTTAAGGCATAGGGTAGTGTTTAAAACTGCTAGTATGAATTGTAGGTGGAAGTTGCAAAACTATTTAACAATTTTTTGCATTATTTTTAATTCATCACTAAGCGTAACATTTCAATCTTGAATTGTCTTTTTCTGAAGTTTGTTCAGTTTTTAAATTCTTATTTCACAAATGTTGTGCAAGCATGACAACAGTATATTCTACATCACAGTCTATGCTTTAAAAAACAAAAACAAAAAAAAAGCTGCATTTATTACACTTTGATGAGACATTATTCAATAAATATGACTTCTTTTTCAAAGTCTTCACATTTTTATGATCTCTTTTAAAAAAAAAATCACTGTCTGCACTTTTTTAGTTTTGATGATAATTATGTGTAAGTGATAAAGCATTCATTAGCAGTAGTTTGTGCTTCAATATAAGGGGGGCAGCAAATGAAAGTAACTTAGAACCCAATTAAGGCTTGCGCTCTTTTCATAACACTAGTTAAAAAGTGCTCCATTAGAGAGAAAATCACTCAATGGCATCAAAGTGAAAACGTTTGAATTAAATTTAGTGGAATATCTTTTGTAAACTCTGTAAATGCAAACTTCTCCATATAGTTATGTCTTTCTCAATGTTCGAGCATTAGTAGGTATGTGACTTAAACAAACATCAACTCAACAAAAACTTGATTTTAATTTATTTATTTACTTTTATTGATAGCTCAACATTATCTTATATAATGTGTGTTATCTAACCTAATCGCTTCCCTTTCTTTACTGCCATGACAGGAGGACACCGAGAGGCCAGCGTGCGCTGGAGTGATGCCCAGAAAAGGGTGATCTTGAAGGAGGGGGTGATGGATAAAGACTGGGGTGCATATGGTTACTTCAATGACACTCTGCTCCTCAATGGTTGGGATGTATTAGAGATCAAAGCAGGATATGGAGAGGTCACGCAGGACGACGAGGTCACCTTCTTTTTGGCTGGCTACCTGGAAGGTTACCTCACTGCTAGGTTCGTGCAGAATTTGTAGAAAAAAGGAATTGGATGATTTAGAGTGACAATCTTTCACGTAGTTCTCCGTCAAAAATAAAAAAATAAACCATATTTAGTTATTCAGCATCATGAAACAAAATTATTCCCAATTTTAGAGAAACACCAAAGTAGTCCAAAAAAACTGGAAGGTAATGGTATGGGGTTAAAGACAGTGGATTCAATCTAAACATTTTAGGAAATGCACACTGAATGTGTCAGATTGGAAGTTAAGAAACACGTATTTTACATTAACTGTAAAAATTCAAAAGTACATCAAAGTGGTGGCGTGTGAAACAATATTTTGGCCACGTAAATATACTTTCTCAGTATTCACAATGAGCTCATTGATGTGAAGTAGTTGTTTTCTTGGTGAACTTGACAAAATTGACTTTAAACTGCTACAACCACTCGTTTTAATTATTGATATAAAATAATTCTTAAAGCTGCTATCTGGGGTTTCTGAGAAATCTACATTTATGTATGAATCTTTTGAAATGCAAAAAAATACCTAACTAGTCTTTTACTATGGTCTACTGCTGGTGGTCATTCATATACATACATTAATGTATATAAGTCCGGCTTTCGGTCTACAGACCCCTATACAACTGGAAACAAACGCCGTGATTGCCCAGCCAGTAGGCTTTGACTTCCTCTTTTTGAGGCTGTCAATCAAAGTGAATGTGGAACTGTGCACGGAAACAAGGCAGCGTGGCACAACAGCAAACAGGTAAATATGATTTTGGCTCTTACCTGACCCATAGACCTATATCAATGTGACACGATCTTATTATGTTCCGCGACGCACATGCAGAAAAGTAGAGGCGTGGCTTCTGGTAGATTGGCAGAGGCAGTGGGAGGAAGTGAGGCTGTTTAGGGCGGGACATCGAGAGGTTTCTCAGAAACTTCGGATCTCAGCTTTAAATTGGATGTTCAGGTTTTTCAGGAGGTTCCGTCCTAAGATCAATCGATATGCAGATGATGCTGCTGTGCTAAGAGAGGAGGATTTTGTGGATTACAGTAAAGTCAGAAACATGGATTTTTAATTCCATTCTCTCAGCCATGGGGTCCTCAGAGTTTGCCACACTGCAGAGAATGGTTACATCCAATAATAACAAAAAATGTTTAATTCATTTGTCAGGTTTCAAACAAACTGGAGCTAATACTATCTCTAATTTGCTGTCATTGTATTTGTTTAAAAGACATCAACAGATCAATTTTTTTTTCTAAACCATCTGATTTGCCTTGTATTTCAGACAGCTACAGATTCATGGTACATACATTTTTGTTTTATCATTTTTTTCCTTCTCAATATTTTCTGAAGATTTTGAAAATCTAATAAAACACATCGTTTCTGTTATTATTCTCTAGAATTTTTCACTTATCATTTTTTTTTTACTGTATTTAAAAATGTTCTCAACTCTTCTTTTGCTACCTCAGACAGATGCTCAGCCACTACTCCAACATGTACCCACAGCTGATAAAGGACCAGAAAGTTTTGAATCCCCTGAAAAACTTTTTAAGGTAAACTCTAAAAAAAGGTGTTGGCGTAGGTTGTTTTTTGTTTTTTTTTTTAACTTAAATCTGCACTTGGACTTTTATGCAACGTTATAACAAAGTTCAATACCATGCAAACAAGTCATAGTACTGTTGAATCAACAATACATTCTAAAGGGGAAATAACAATATTAACCAGAGCATGAAACCAATATCAGTAAAAAAATTTGGTTTCTTTGCTAAATTATGTGCAGTTATTAATTTTCACACAAATGTGTAGACTTATATAATTGACTCATTTGTATTTACACGAATGAGTTAAAATTTTAAATATTTGCATTGTTAAACATATGAATGTATTGAAAGATGATCAGGCAGTGCAGTCTGGATTTGTACAAAAACGGATTAGGGCCAATTTTGATGGAGAAAATAATTTTGGGCAAATCAAGAATAAAGTCGAAATGTCAAGAATAAAGTCGAAATGTCAAGAATGAAGTCGAAATTTCGAAAACAAACTCAAAATACAGTGTCGTGGTAAAAGTCGAAGGGTTGCTAATAAAGTGAAATCTACGGAAACTGACTAGGGCCAAATCATCATTTAATAACGTTTAATAACGAAGAGATTCTTTCTTTTTTTAAAAGTGTCTATTTTTACGGTTGCCGTATGGACAACCCCCGGTGCTATTGGTATGGTAACCGAAGAACAAGTAAGTAGCGTCTTTAGGTTAGGTTTAGGGTTAGGGTTTGGTTATAACCTAATATCGCAACAATTTTTAGGTTTGGGGTTAGGTTTAGGTTTAGGGTTAGGTTTAGGTTTAGGTTTAGTTTTAGTCTTAGTCTTAGTCTTAGTCTTAGTCTTAGTCATGCGACCTAACCCTAAGCCTGGCCAATGACTGACTTATCACGTGACCTAAATTGGCCAAATAGGGGCGCTGCGTACGGATAGAATGTCGGCATATTGATATGGCAACAGTACAGATAGCCACTGCCTTCTTTTTTTTTAGCTCATAAACACGGCGTTGTAGTCGCTGTTACAAAAACAGATTAGAGCCACTTTTGATGGAGACTGTTGTCATATATGGTGAATTGAACCTTGTCGGCTTCCGTAAATTTGACTTTCTTAGAAAACGTTCGACTTCTATCACAATATTGTATTTTGACTTTATTTTCAATTTTTTTTTTTCTACTTTAATCACGACATTATTTTTTAAACTTTAATCTCAAAATTTCAATTTTAATCTAGACATTTTAACGTAATTCTTAATTTGCCCAAAATTATATTCTCCATCAAATTTGGCCCTAATCCGCTTCCGTAGTTTTGTGATGATAACTGCTTAAAAAAAAAAAATGTTCCCAACAGCAAACAGGATCAGTGGGCCAGAGAGCAGATGAAACTGAGGAGGAACAGCGACCCCTTGTGGAAACACTTAGGTTTGATCTTGGCCCAGCTGGATGGTCTCCATGCTGGAGCTGCACAATGGTCCAAAAACAATAAAAGAGAGGTAGGTGAGAGGGTGCATGGCAGGGAGCTGCTGGGAGAGTCTCCACTCAACACCATCACTTCATATTATCCTCTCTTCTGCACAGCCTCTGTCCACATTTGCTGTCCAATTCCTAAACGGGGTTGGTGACCTCCTGGATCTCGTCCCGGCCCTGACACCTCGCTCCAATTCCTCTTTGAGGACTGGTGAATTCAGGATGCCAGGAATGGGCCACTGCACTGCTCTCATTAAGGTTGGGCCAAGGTGGTTTGGCTTGGGTTGTAAAGGAGTACTTGAGAAAGCTTTGCTGGTTACAATGTGTGCGGTTTTCATCTTCTGAATGAGTTCACGAATGTTAAAAGGCTCCTGAAGCTCTTACACTCATGCATTAACTAGGGAAAGAAAGAGAAGGCGGGGCACTGAGTGATGCAACACAATTACTTTACTGTTATTCATATGGCATATTTAACACCAGCTTTGATGTCACTAAAGCAAGTAAGTGTGTTAACCTGTTTTACAAAAAACTTTATCCTAACGAACGGCTTGATATGACATTATTACTAACTCAGCATAGATGCTGTAGCACACAGGTATCTAAATATAGTCCTCGAGGGCTAAAGTCTTGCATGTTCTAGAACAGGGGTGTCAAACCTATATTGGTTCAAGGGCCTCATACGACCCCAATTACTCTCAAGTGGGCCAGACCAGAAAAATCCACATTTTTGTGTAGGAAAAAAAAGCCCAACATAAAAATTGTGGCACCTCAGTTTTCACTTTCATGTCTAAGAAACGTACAATTTCCTGAATGTTTAGCAATCACTCAAATTTGCTTGAATTTTCAACAAATTTTCGCAAAATTTGCGAGAGTCCTGTGGGATAGTTTGCCAGAAATTTCTGCGTTTGAAAAAAATAAATAAAAAAATGCAATTCCATACAACTGCAAATAATGTAGTGCTGTAGTGCAAGCCTTGTCTTTATTTGATGGAGTTTGATTAAAAGTTGAGAATTTGGAGGGACGGAGATATCCACAAAAAGTCATATGTTTGCCCTAATTTTTACTTTAAAAAAAGACCTTCCTGTGGGCTGGACTAGATGGTCTGGCGGGTCAAATTTGGCTCGTGGCCTTGAGTTTTACATACCTAGATGTTTTGTTCTCCAACACTTGATTACAATGAATACCTTCTGTACCAGTGAGTTTGAGACATACAGTAGCTGTTACCAGTCAGAATAACTCCCTTCTTCTTCTTCTTCTTCTTCTTCTTCTTCTTCTTCTTCTTCTTCTTCTTCTTCTTCTTCTTCTTCTTCTTCTTCTTCTTCTTCTTCTTCTTCTTCTTCTTCTTCTTCTTCTTCTTCTTCTTCTTCTTCTTCTTCTTCTTCTCCTCCAAGGTGCTGCCAGGCTTTGAGAATCTGCTTGTTGGCCACTCTAGCTGGTACACCTACGCAGCCACGATGCGTATCTACAAACACTGGGACTTCAGGGTGTTTGATGCAAACATCGCTACAGGAAAATTGTCCTTCAGCAGTTACCCTGGTAAATACAGAAGAGGATTACCGCCTCTGAAAAAAACGAAGGTCCAATCTTTATTATTATTTATATTCTCAAAAAAGTCAGAATTCCGAGTTTAAAGTTAGAATTTTAAGAAAAAAAGTCAGAATTCGGAGCCCTGGGTGGATGATACATTCAAAATCCTGCTAGCTTTCAAAAATGACCTACCCTGCTTTTAATGTCAGTATTCTGAGTTTAAAGTTAGAATTCTGAGATTTGTGTCAGAATTCTGAGTTTAAAGTCAGATTTCTGAGTTTAACGTCAGAATTCTGAGTTTAAAGTCAGAATTTAGAGTTTAAAGTCAGAATTCTGAGTTTAGAGTCAGAATTGTCTAAAAAATGTAATATCTTGAGTTAAAGAAGTGCGTCGTTGTATTTGCAGCTGAGTATAATCTAGCTTCCCTTTAATTTTGAGCTCAGTTGAACAGCTTGCACTCATTCTTCTTAAATGTCATTCTCATCCAGAGAAACACTGACCTGAACGATCCACACCAAATCCCCAGTAATCATTTTCTATAGCCAACATAATTATCTTACTAAGCTTACAGCTTAGCCATTAATAAAGGACCACGGTCAGTGTGTAGCTGAAAGCTGCTATGATAAAACATTTAGCCAATGTCAAGTCAAATGTGGGTGAGTTTTTTGTGACTAAAGATTAAGCAAAGTTGTCTGTTCCATATCAGAATACAAGCGTGCTATTTTTAGACACCAGCAGGCAAAGGATATCACTTTACTGTATTGAAATGAAGAGATGAAATACGCTAGTATTGCTTAAGCTGCTTTCTCTCTGACAATAAATACAGCATTACAACATTATTGGAATGAGAACAGGACGAACACAAAGGAAGGGACGATGTTATGCAGTGTAAATACCTTTTTCTTTTAGATTTGTGTTACATAAGATAAAACCAGTGGACAATCATAACAACAGAAAACATAAAGTGATTTTTTTCCTGTTTGTATCAAAGCATAGAAACTGTATCATGAATATTTTTTGGTAAACAATACTTAAAAGAAAATGCTCAATATCTGCAGTGTTGGTTTGTAATTAATAACACTTTTACATCTTCTTTCTTCTTATTTTATTATTTTATGTATTTACTTTTTGGCAAAGCGTGTATTTAGCAATAGCCTTGTCTGTGGTTTGGACTGTGCTTTGAAGTTTCCTGCATTCCTGGGGATGCATGCAATTCAATTTACAGGATTAAAATGTTGTACTGCATTTAAATAATAATATTACATAATATTAATATTTATGTGATACATCCTGATAATAAAAAAATAAATTAATGTGTCTTTTTTCAGTTTTCACCCTGTAAACAAGGGTGACTAAATAAATGCATTTGGAAAAATAAATATAACATAAAGACAATAACAATCACATTTTTAAATATATGATTTCTGTCATTGTATATTATAATTTTAAACATTAGGACACCAGTAAAAAAAAAAATGACCAAAAAAAAAACTGTAGGGGTTCCTTGATACCTTTTGTGGTCATAAATTTAGAGTAAATGGTAAATAGACTTGATTTTTACAGCGCTTTATCCCCACACTGAATAGTCTAAAAGCGCTATACAATATCAGCTCATTCAATATGGGACTGAGCTGCCATGCAAAGCACTGGTCAAACACTGGGAGCAATTTAGGGTTCGGTGTCTTGCCCAAGGACACTTCGACATAGACCAGTATCGACTGGGATCAAACCCCGGACCTCTTGCTTAGGAGACAACCCCCTCAACCACTAATTTAGATAGTGCTTAGCCTAAATAATATTTTGCTTCTTTAAAACTTTTTTTTTTTTAATTCTTATGCCATAAAAGTGATTAAAAACTAACAAATGGGGTATTTATTGCTTGCACTCAAATCTTGTCTCATTAATATAGTAATAAAACATCTCTACAAAGCAGAATGTGCAAAATACATTAAATGTATTCAACAAGAATGCGTATAATGTTTTCATTACTGTTGACCTACGCCAGGGGTCTGCAACCTTTAATCTCAAAAGAGCCATTTTGCCCCATCTCACCTGGATTCAAGTCCTTCCGGAGCTGAAAAAATACCTTATAATGAAGACAACATAGTGTACAAAATTCTACACAGTTAAAATGATATATTATGTTATGTAAAGGATATTTTTTAGACAATGGACTTGAAGGGCTAGGAAAAAATCACTTGAATTTGATAACATAATTTCTTGCCACATATCAAGCATGAATATTTAGCCGGCATGTTGGCAGTTAAATGAATCTGTCCCCACACAATTAAAATGTATATTTACTTCCAGAATAGTCTTTTAGTTGATTTAGTTATCTTACCAGGGATTTAAAACTTAAGGTTAACCACAGGTGCAGGAGAAGTTAATGGTCTAGATGTTTCAGGAAGTGAAGTTCAGAAGGTCATTATATCGTGGTTTCATCTGGTGTCAAAATCATTAATCATTAATACCCTCTGAAAGAAAATATTTATTTATTTCAATATTTTTGAATGCTATAGGGAGCCATTGCAAAAGAGTCAAAGAGCCACATGAGGCTCGAGACCCGCAGGTTGCAGACCCCTGACCTACGCTCACCACCAACCTTGCGCATCTTGCTCTGCATTTATCTATGGCTTTCATCTCACCCACCCTCTTCTTTTCCTCACCCCCTCCTTCAGGTTTCCTAATGTCTCTGGATGACTTCTACCTGCTGGGGAGTGGCTTGTTAATGACTCAAACCTCCATCGGGGTCATAAGAACCTCTCTGTTCTCTCAGCTGAGCCCTCACAGCCTGCTGGCCTGGCAGAGGGTCCGCCTGGCCAACAGCCTGGCACACAGCGGGGAGGAGTGGGCACATGTTTTCTCCAAATACAACTCGGGTAAGAGCTCAGCTAACTGAGAAATGCCTTTTTTTCTTAGATTTTAAAAGTACAATTTTTCACATAAAAAAAACAAAACAAATGTGTGCAACCACTCCTGGTGTCCCTGAAGGTTCTACTGTAAGTCATCAGGGTTACGTTTATTCTGGTATATGTTATCAGAGACAAATGGAAGACGTTTTACCTCTTATCCAAGACGCTTCTTCAGATCTGAAACTGACTAGTTGGGAGCCGAAGTGACAATGTAACTCAGTGTTTTTCAACCTTGGGGTCGTGACCCCATGTGATGTTGCCTAAAGTTTCTAGTTCTTAATACAAAATAATTACTGATTAAAATGTATTTTAAAATGTTTAATTACAATCTTTTTTTCAAATGAAAATGACACAATCTTAACCAACTGTATTCTATACTTTCACTTTCTCAAATATAAATCTTTAAATTAAAATGTGTTTTAAAGAAAAGAAAAAGAAAAGGGAAGAAAAATAAATAAATAAAATACAGTATGAAAAATATCTGATCTACGAAGATAATTATATCCAGGATATCTCTCTGTTACCGGGCTTCACCTAACCAAACATTGTCAGTCAGAGAGCCCCTGTCCTATGAAGCAGGATATAAACACGTTCACTTAAAGTGTGCGCTCCTGTGACAGGGGTGGAGATTGCAGCATCAGACCAATCACAATCACGGAGACACTGTGGTGAGCAATTTATGTCACAATTATGGAAAAATTATTTAAAAATATGAAGAACTAAAATCCACAATTTAGACCAAAAACAACAATGTTGCTGCATAAAAAAGCAGGAAGAAAAGAACACAGGCAGGAATCTGTCGACACTGTTAATGCGTAAAAGTTTGAGATTATACAATATTTATCCATCTGATGATAAACAGTGATCTGATCTGCCAGTTTCACTTTTATTAAGGCATAGACGTGTTTCTATTCAGGCAGTCCTCCTCAATTTATCACACACTGGGATGAGAGCGCATTGTTTCACTGTATGTTCCTGCTGACGTGAAGAGCGCACGGCACAGGCTTCATCAGCTGACTGTAGATCAGTCCATCAAATGTAAATCTATATCTTTCCTAAAGGATGCCATTAGTAAATGAAAGGATTACATTTATCCATTAATAATCTTTCTTTCCCAAACGCAGCGGTCAGATCTGCACCAACCAGGAGTTTCTAACAATGATCAGGTCATTTTCCAAGAAAACTGATTGGTCAGGAGGCGGGACTTTGTACTTGTTCAGCTCTTATTCACTTTATAACAGGTTAGGTGTTCAGCCTAAGTTACCACGGTGATTTAGCCCGGGAAGACGTAGTACAGGACACTCCGAGTAAATTAGCGCGATAAGAGGAAATCCAGCTTTGTAGTACAGGCCCTTTGTGCGTTAATCCTGGCTCCTCTGTATTTGTTACACATCATGACAAACATGATGAAAAACGAACTGAAGTCTTTGGGTTTGCCAGAAATGAGTGATATCAAGATGGGATCGCGTTCCAAAAGAGGTTGGAAAGCACTGACGTAGCCACTCTTCAATATGATACAACAGGAGTTTAACACTTTGAGATCAGTGTGACCTCTCCCATCATGGGCAATAAAGAAATTATGACGCTTTGAATTCCAGGTACATATAATAGCCAGTATATGGTGGTAGACCTGAGCAGGGTTTCTCTGGGTCACAGCATCCAGGATGGAGCTCTGACTATTGTAGAGCAGATCCCAGGGAAGGTGATGCACTCTGATCAGACTCCAGCTCTACGGAGAGGTAAGAAGAAGAAAACACACACACCAGGTTGAATCTGTACAGGTCTTTCAATGTAATATGATATTACTTGTGTCTGACTACATTTGGTAGGTTATTGGCCATCCTATAATGTACCATTTCATGGTGAAATCTACAACCTGAGTGGATACAGTGTAATGTGGAGGCGATATGGAGAAGAGTTTTCTTATGATCTCTGTCCTCGTGCTAAAATCCTGCGCAGAGACCAGACAAAGGTGTGGGACCTGAAATCTCTCAAACACATGATGAGATACAACAGTAGGTTCAAAAGTTGTTCAAATATTCCATTCCTCCCACCCCCATTTGGTTTTGATAAGTCTCAGAAATATAGGGGTTAACAAACAAACACACCAATATGTTCCAGACTACAGGAGAGATCCCTACTCCAAAGGTCATCCGTGTAAAACAATCTGTTGCCGTAACGACCTCAGACAAAGGAGACCTACCGCAGGAGGCTGCTATGACTCTAAGGTCAGATGACGTCCACACCTCTACTCGAGACATTTTCTACCAAAGGATGCTTTGATTATTCATTTATTGTGCTTTAACACAAACACGTTCTAGGTCTGAATGAAAACCCATTGATTTTCTTACTTCTTCGCTGTGTATTTGTGCAGGTGACTGACTACCAGATGGCTCTCCAGTTGGCTGCTGAGGCAATAAACGGTCCCACCACGCAAGGTGGCCTGCGTCCTTTTTCCTGGCAATCCTTTAACCTCACAGCTCATCGTGCTCTCCCACACACCTATGACTTCCCATTTGTCACCATGAGGCCGACACTGCCTCATCCATGAGAAAGAGAGAGAACACAAGTGATAATAAGTCAATCTGTGTTGCTGAACTGACATTTACTGTAGTGTAAGCACAAATATGTGGAAAGTATTTCTATTAACGCTAAAATGATACTCTTTAAGTGGGATATTTTTGATAGATTAATGGTAACCTTTATCACAGTAGGGGCCACAAAAATGCCATCGTCTGACCCGAGGGCGACAATATTAATATTATTGTTAGCATTTAGAATAATGACTGATTTGACCATTAATAAAAATAATAAAAAAAGGTTTTATGTGTACTTCTGTGTATTTATATTGTCATTTGTTGTGGGGTGTTTTTGGTATTTTTGTTATTTGTATATTTTTCTCTCATTGTATGTGTTTTTTTTTTTTTTTTTTGTTATATTTGGGATACATTTTTCTTATTTTGCATATTCTTGTGTTCTTTTTGGAGTTACTTTTTGTGTATTTATATTGTTTTGTGTGTTTATTCGTAGTCATCTTGTGTGTTTATTGAGTAATTTGGGGTATTTTGAATATCATTCTTGTCCTTAGTGTATTTCCTGTTCGTCATACAATTCTATTTTATACGTTTTGTTATTTAAATAGGAATATTTGATATTAATATATAAATACACTCCTTTTCATTTTATCATTAACAAAACGTTTATTAATTACTTTTAAATATATTTCTTCTTCTCTCAAAATGTGGAACAAGTCAAGCTTATTGACATAATCAAAAGGTATATTATGGTAAATGCTCTTGCACGTTTTTCATTTTAATCACAAAAAACCCACAAACCTCACAAACTCAAAGTTTTTTTACGCGGAGAAACAGGAAATAGTATGAACAATTTCTTCAAAATAAAATGTGTAGTTGTGAGGAATAATAATTTGTTGTCTTAGGCCCAACTCACAGAGATATAGACAACCACATTGTTTTTGATTAAAGTGAGTTATTATTTAATTTAAAAACGTTTTTATTGAAGTAATCTTAATGTATTGGGGCCATATTATGGTAGGACATGTATGGATTTATTATTCAGTCCGCAAAATACGGAGCCCCTGTAGTTAAAAAAAAAAAAAAAAAAAAGTGTTCAAATGCCACTTTTTAGGTTTTTTTTTTTTACGTCTACTTTCATATGACGAAAGTACGGAAACGTATCGCAATGCCGTACTTCTGGAAGCCGGCCATGTTTGCTCTCAATAAAGAAATAAATGCTTCTCAGATCAGAAAAAAACTAATTATATTATTATTATTATTATTATTATTATAATAATTATTATTATAATAATATTAATAATTATTATTATTATTATTCCAAAAAAGAGAAGAAAAAATTGCATGACAAACAGAAAAAAATACCGCTAAAAAAGGAAAAAGAAAAATACTTCAAATAACGTGGAAAAAAAATAGCCCGAAAAAAAACCTTGATTTATTTCCCAAGTGAATGCAATGCGCCTCCATACGAAATAGTCTTTTAGGCTGAAACTCTCTTTTCGACCAGGCGCTTCCTGTCTCTGCTCGTGCGGTCAGGGCGGGGCTTGCTGAATCGTTACCGAGAGTCTGGCCGTAAAACGAGCGTCAGTCCGGGATAGACCGCCCTCGCTCCCGAGCTGACCCTCACGGTTCCCTCACTAATGGCGACTGCCGCGGAGGACCAGCGGCACCCGGCGGACGTCGTTGCGTCATTTTGTCAGACAAATAGCAACAACAACAACAATAATAATAACAACAACAAAGACAGCGAAGCGGGAGAGAGCGCGACCTCTGCGACCGCTACCCCCACGGAGTCCGGCGGGAGTGCTTCGCAGAGCATCGGGAACGGCTCGGTCATTAACCCCGGTAGCGGGAACAACGGGAAGTGGGTCCGACTGAACGTGGGCGGGACGGTGTTCCTGACCACACGGCAGACCCTCCTCAAGGAGCAAACTTCGTTCCTGTACCGGCTGTGCCAGCAGCAGGACCTGCACTCAGACACGGTGAGCCCGTCAAGACACACGATAACCGGGCGAAGAGGCACCGGGTCACAGGTGTTCCTGTGTAATAACGCAGTGTCAATCATTCTGATCTCCATCTTTTAAAGACGTATGACAGCTCAAAGATGGTCAATCTGACCTGAGAATAACACTTATCTAGAACTGGGCAATATATCGTGATTTAAGATATATCGTTTTCGAATTTGGTATATTTATATTTTTTAATTTGTTTTTATTTGTACAATCACACAGTGCAGATCACATCATACATGTATTTAATATTGTTCATAGAGTACAGTCAAACAGTGTCCTTTACTATTTTGTATATTATTATAGCTTATTTTATATTAAAATACTCGTTTTTAGGAGTCACTGCTTTTGTTACTTATCAGAACAGCATGATAAGCACAGTTTGATGGATTGCTGAGTGCAGACATTCCCCTAAACAAGCCACACTACAGAACTCACTCACACGTGCTGTCCCTTAGAGAAGAAAAAGCCGAAAGTGTCACATATTGTGCAGCACTTTGTTGATAAATGTGTATGTATGTAGCATTTTTCATCAGCAAATTTAACCCTGATTTGTCTTTCTGGTAAGACTATTTGAATTAATATTATTGAGCTATATATTGTATCTCGCCATTTTGAGAGAAAAAAATTTGGAGATTTGAATTTTGGTCCAGATCTCCCAGCCCTACTTTTTACTCTGAATAATTACATTCAAAAGGCTTTTATTACTAATTAATATCAAATCTAACTACAGTAAAACTTATCGTTTGAATGTATACAAAGACGATATAAGATAATGGGCTCACGGAAACGGAAAATAAAAGACAGCTCTGTGGGCGTAGTCCAATATATTCTGGGTTTGACCTTTTAATCTCAATAGGAATTTGAAATATAAAACAAATAACACAAATACATATATATGTATATATATATATATGTTTTTTATTTATAGCTCAAAAAGGGCCGCTTTGCAAATAGAACACAAAAACAGAAAGACACAATTCAGGCCTAAAATTAAAACCAAATCATGTCATCATCGTGACATTCTTTAGAAAGTAAATATTCTTATCTTTCAACAGTATTAGCATGTTTACATTTTCTGGCAGCAATTGATTGATTTATTTATTATACTTTGCTAGGAAACATGCTTATGGAACCTGCTGATGAGCTAATTCATTAAAAAAAAAAAAAAAATACATTGCAGGGGTTTTTTTTCATTTCTGGTTAGCAGTTGCTATTTTATTACAGATTAACCTGATAGGTCATAAATTGTCTTAAAAATAATAAAGATGATGAATATTGATTATTAAAATAAGAGGACATCAAAGAATTATCATATGATAGAACATGTGAAATTTGTATAATGTAGCATTGATTTGCAGTGTTTACCGAGCAGTTCTTTATCATGAAAAATCTTTTTTTTTTTTCTCAGTAGCAGAGCAGCTGGCATCTTACAGAAGAAAGGAGATGTATTGTTTCTATTCATCGGCACATGTAACGCTAATGTGCACGGTTAAGGATGGATCACTTATGGATGATTTATTTCCTGACATAACTTACCATAACAGAACTTTTAATATTTAACGCATATGTTTGAGTGACTACTGAGAGGAGCGACCATGTCTTTGTTTCTGCCTAAGCCAAACGTGCTTCAGGCACCTTTTCAGTGTTTTTTGACCTCAAGACAGACTAGAATTTTTTTTTTAAACTGTCTGATAGTCGTGTGTTTTTAGTGTAAATTGGATTTTAATAATGAGTGCGTAAAATTTTCCGTTTGTAGAAATTCCCAAATTCCATTTCAGGGTTAACCAAATGTCCACGTCACATTACACTTTTCCATTTCTTTTCCGTTTGATTATTTTTGCCTGTTTTTAGATGACTATTGCTGGTTATTATGCTCCCAAACATACATTTATGCTACAGAGATTTGACCTAAACAGGATATCGATGATAATCTTTCGACGTTAGCCCTTAGCCACCCGTTTAAAGGGAAAAATACGATGGAAATGTGTGATTTGATCCCATAACATTATTTATTGGCAGTGGCTAACCGTATGGTTGCCGTATCAATATACCGACATTCTATCCATACGCAGCGCCCCTATTTGGCCAGTTTAGGTAACGTGACTAAGACTAGAACCTAACCCTAAAAATTGTTGCGATATAGAGTTACAACCTAACCCGCTACGTACGTTTTCTTACGTAACTGTACCAATAGCACCGGGGGTTGTCCGAACGGCAACCATACAAATAGACACTTTCTTATTTATTTGTGAAATACCACCAACCATTGAATCACCCTCATGTATTTTACAAAGCCCATCGCAGCTGTGTGATTGGACGTGTAATGCTTCTATCGTTACATGTCACCAGGTAAACTCATCACCAGTTCAGCTAATACACCATCAGCTAAACCTGTCTTTGTACCAGAGCCTTTTCATATATAAATGAATTAATAATTAATAATCTGAACCACTTGTTCATCACAACATATTCAAAATATTTGTTAGATGAAACTCTGCATTCATTTTTAGTCACAAGATAACACGATCACTAGACAAACCTTAACACGTAGAGTGAGATTTTGAACGGGATTATGGGCATATTGGTCCAGTTGTCACATTTACAAGAAATTCAGTCTCCCGTTTTTTGGTGAAAAATAGTGTGTAAATGTGTGATATTTAGTAGGGATGTAACGATTAATCGTAAGGCAGTTAAAAATCGATTCATAGGTATCAAGGTTCACATCGATGCTGTGAAAATTGAATCGCAGTCCTTTTTTTAACCAGCAGAAGTGTTGGCGGCGAACGAAATCTGCTAATACTTTCTTTCTGCCCGCCTTCTACTCTTAAACATATTTATAAATGATTCCATACCCCTTTAGCACCGAAAGAATATCTGTAATATTACGTGAATATCTGTAAAAGTCACGTTTTTCTATTAGCTCTGTCCGCTAGCATAGCATCTCTTCTTCACTGCAAGATATCTGCATGCCAACCGACCACTGGGTTACCAGAGCCCTCTGCTGGTTCAAACAAATATCTGATGTAAATACAGTAAAATTACTGTTTTTTTTTTTAAGTCCAATTGTTAAGGCACAAAATACATTTTCAGTTGCACTTTTAAAAAGAAAAATAACTATTATGCAGTTTTGTATTGTTTACTATAGAACTAGAATTTAAATAAGCTTATTCTTCATTTGTATCATTCCTTTATTTATTTCATTCAAGATTTATTTTTAGTTAAATTGCATTGTTTTGAATAGTTTATCAAGGGATTCTTTTGACAATGAAAAATAGTATAGTATTTTCTCAAAAAAAATAAAGGAATATTTTTCCGTCATTTATATACAGTCCCATTTTGTAAAATAAATCGTGAGAGAATCATATCGTGAACCCAGTATCATGAATCAAATCATATCGGGAGTTGAGTGAATCGTTACATCCCTAACATTTAGGGTTGGGTAACAGTTCCGGTGCTTAAAACGGTACTTAAAAAAAAAAAAAAACGTGAAACCGCATACACTTTTTTCAGGGCCAAATTGAACACAATATTTCCTTAAATAATATATTTACACAGAAACCTATGGAAATAATATAATATCACTGATATTGTCCCAAAAGATGCTTGTGAGGCATTTCCGTGTCATGTTGGGGCCAATTTTAAATAAAGAGAGATTGATTTTTCCATTTCAGAACCCGAATTGCGTTGTTTTTTTGTACATTTTTTGTGACACAGCTTTACGTGACACTTATTTGTAAAATATAGTTTATTTTCAAAAATATTTTTTGAGAGTATTTACTTTCTTAAAATATATGTTTCTTAGTTTCTAACTGTCTCAGTTTTTACGTGTTATTGTTTTATAATTGACTTTGTAATTACCGGTACCTAGTGTAAAAATATGAACTCGTGATAAAATATTGTAATAATGCAAATATGCATATCAAATATATGTATATACTTGTTTTTGTTTTGTTAATCTTTGCCTATTTCAACTCCTGTTGCTGAAGTTAGCCCAGCTCAAAGCTCTGCTTTTAAAAGCTCATTTGGACTCAGACAGGATTTCTGTGTGCTACCATTTTAATAAGATTACAGACACCTCAACTGAGCGGTGCCTTCCACAAAGCAAAGCCAGGGCTCCTTTTTCATGATAGCTATCAAGTTAGCACAGTAGCACACAACAATCAAAGCCAATAGAAATGTGCTGCCAATGATTCAGCTGTAATATTTGTGATAAGATGTAAGAAACTGTGATTTAAAAGTTGGATTACTACCAATATGAGATCAGTTTTCTGATTCATCTCGAGGTGTATATTTTACTTTTCAGAGTCCCACAAGATTCATTTAAGGTTGTAACTGGTTGTAGTGTGTTTGTGTGTTAACTCTGCGATAGACTGGACTGTACCCTGTCTTATGCCTAAAGTCAGCTGGGATAAGCATAGGCAGACCCCCGGGAACCCCTACTCGATAAGACGGCTGTAAAGAGCACAGCACGCATGTTGAGTCTCCATATGTTGATTATTTAAAAGTTGATTTATTTGCAGTTGATTTACCGGCAGGAATTCCATCACGTGCCTGGACTTAAGATCATCTCATCCTTGCTGGGCGATGCCTCAACATGAAGCTCTGGCCATAATCTTAAAAAAAAAAAAAAACTATAGATATGGAAATGGCAATGTTTTTTTCTAGCTTTCCCACATTTTCCAATCCATCCCTCCCCAATGCATTGAACTGTAGTGCATGGAATGTTTTTGTTTGCTGTCAACGTTTGGATTAGCCTTTCTACCTGGGTTGACATCACAAAGTTCTTGTCACTTGACGGGTTCAAAGCTCCTCAACATTGGTGCCCAGACTTTTTCGGCTCACAAGCTACTTCTACAATGGACGACTTTTTGCGATTTAACCCCCCAAGTTATGTTACATGAAGTCTGTAATCAGTGCTTGTTTTTATATTTGGTTTGTTTGTTTTTTACTGTTCGGTACTAGATTGTTAGACACCACGGATACTACAGTACATTAGTAAAGCTATGAACTAGCTGAACTCGTGTTCTAAAAGTGACGTGTAAATAGACGGCCAATACAGGGTTCTCACCAGCACTGTCGAGCGTAGGGGCCCCCGACGTTGTCATTTGGCTCCCTTACGGAGCAACGGCGCCCCCTACGTTCAGTTTTCAGCAACTTGGAGGGATTTTCTGTTGTTTTTTCCTTTTTTAATCGGTACCGTCATAATAATTGTTGAACACTTGGACACAAAAGGGACTCCCAGGTGTGCACAGGTTATTTAAAGTCTCTTTTTAATCTAAATAACCCACCATACATTCATCAGCCGCACCATCTATTTAATACAGGAGATCTGCTTGGACGCTTCCGTTTTTACCAGAGGACCCCTGCAGCCCTTTAGCTCTGTTGATTTACGTACACTCCTGCAGTCTGCTCAACACACACAAGATGGTGGCACTTAGTCATGCCTTTTTACGAGCGATGATTTGTATTTGTATAATATGTATATGGAAACCGATAACGTCACGATAATATTGTGCATCTGGAGAAAATGACCCATTTACAGGGAAATATTATACAGCATAAAACTCAGTATTGTTAGCCCTCATAGCGCCTGGCAGAGCCGCCCTCTACAGAAACCTTAGGGATATACTGTCCATGTGCATGACGTGCTAATGAGAGCTTTAGCAGGCTGCTCTACATGAGGCAGCCTGAGGCCACTGTAGCATTGTGTAGCTTCAGTAAACTGTCAAAAGAATCAGTTGGTTGAATCAATTAAATCCACTTTAAAATTCGGACGTCTCTGACTAAGCTGTGACACAAAAACAAATTTAGAAACTCTTATGTTTACATGACCACCAGTACCATAAATGTTGATTCGGTAATTCAGTGCAGAAACCTATTTCTATAAATGTGGGCAGATTCTATATCATCATGTATTAATGTTGGTTAATTCAGTCTTAAACACCATGTGTGTTCTTTCATCAGTCTGAAAACCTGCATGCTTAGAGTCAATTGACGTCCTTAAACCCCAGATTTGAGTCATGTTAGTTTAAATTGTGCTTGTACCGTATTTGATGTGAGTGTTGACATCCTTTTATGTCCTGAAGTTAGTTTTTTACCTAAAACCTAAAAGCGTTGTTTAAGTAGCGCACTGGCTGCTTTCATACTGTTTTCTTTTGTTCATTTGCACATCTCTATACTACTTAGATGTCATGCTGAGGAATTTTGCCTGTAGTGGCTTTGGTGAAATGGTCTCTAAAAGGCGACGACCAGGCGCTGAGCACTCGTCACACAAAGCACCAGGCAGTGGGTGTGCGTGTACGATGGAGGCCTTAGTGCTCGTGATGCTGCAGCCAGAAAGGCTGGGTTGAGAAAAAAAAAATCCCCTGAAGGTGAAGAAACGGCGTGTGTGCGAGTATAAAAGTCACTGTTGTTTAAGCTGCTTCTTTCTGTGTGGGTCGACTGAAGGCAGTTTTTTTTAGAGTGGGGGGATTTCCAGCAGTGACCATGCTTCACGCTGTGCTCACAGAAACAAGCAGGGGAAGATGTTTGTGGTATGTAGCATTGATAGAAATATCAATCCGTGTCATTTCCTGGAATGGCTAATGGTTTGCAGTAGATCGTTAAATGAACTACTCTGATAAGAATTGCCATACAGTTTAAATGTTTTAATAATATACGCTTCTTTTCATGTAAAAACCCGTTACTGATCTGTGATGTGTTTTTGTCTCTGATTGGTCCGTTTCCACAGGATGAATCGGGAGCTTATGTGATCGACAGAGATCCCACCTACTTCGGGCCTATCCTGAACTACTTGCGGCATGGAAAACTGGTCTACAACAAGGAGCTTGCTGAAGAAGGTTTCTACCATCTCACATGATGTTCTTTTAATTGATTAGACTGCAGACGTAGGACAATTTCTCAAAGATTGGGTGTCCACTAAAATTGTCCTTGTTCTTTTTAAATGGACGACTTTGGGGCTTCAGATCTTCAATCTTAGGGTACACCCATTTTCACATCAGTTCATACATTGCCGTTTTACCATTTCGATGACTTGACTATTAAACTTCCTGAAATCCTACCAAACATGTTAGATATGGAAAATAGAGTAAATTATCGTTGCAGTATTTTGCAATTCATCACCAGTTCAGCTAATACACCATCAGCATAACATAAGTCATTGTACCAGAACCTTTTCATATTTAAATAAAGTCATAATGAACCACTTGTTCATCACACACTATTTAGATGAAGCTCTGCATTCATTTTTGATCACAGGATAACACGATCACTAGACGAACCCTAACACGTAGCATTGGTTTGGAGCGGGGTTATGAACAGAATTGGACATATTGGTCCAGCTGTCACATTCACTTTTGACATTTATATGCTGCCAATGACCTAAAGAAGCTGGGAGCGTTACGCCGAATTCATGCAAAGTGACATCACAAGACCTTTAACATGTCCGTTGGTCCCAAAACATTATTTGTGAAACCTGGCTTTAGTTTTTTACACTTGCTAGACATTCAGTCACTCATTTTCCAGTAAAAAATGGCGTTTAAATGTGTGATATTGTCCCAAAACATGCATGTGGGACATTTCCGTGTAATGGGGCCAGATTTTAGATAAGGAGTGATTTTTACATTTCAGAACGTGAATTCTACATTTACTAATTTGCTTTATCCACTGATTTCCATCTTGTGTCCTCAATCCCCCAACCCAGCTGCAAAAAAGAAAAAATTAATAGCTGACTCTTCAATCATTAGTTCCTAGTTTAGCACGTAATCATTCTCAGACTATACAAACAGAAATAGGTAATGATTTTACAAAATCACATTCAAATCCCTCACAAGTTATTGATTTGAGTGGACGTAATGTAGAAATTAGGTAGAAAACAACTGATTTGTGTCTCTTTGGTTTCCAGGTGTTCTGGAAGAGGCTGAGTTTTACAACATCACTCCACTGATCAAACTGATCAAAGAAAGGATCGTAGAGAGGGACTCCAAAGCAACGCAGGTAACACTGGAATGTTCTAATAATTCACTCATCTGGAGCAATCTGATTAGATCCTAATATTATTGCTGGGCAGTGATTTCCTTGTTGTTTCTCCTTTTAAACGTCCAGGCTATTGTATTGCGGAGACCTCTGCTGTATGTCACGACTCCCTCTCCTTTCTATTCTGCTACTCTTACATAATCCCTCTGCCGCCCTCAAACATGCTCCTGCTTCTCTCTGCTCTGCTCTGCTTTACTGCACACACTGCTAGTATGCTGAACTATTGTGTAATACTAGTGGTATTTTATTGTAGGGGTGTGCAATCTGAGAAACCTCACGATTCCATTTGATTTGATTACGATTATCCAACGATTATCATGATTTTTCACGACTTTGTGGCTACTTCATACTTTTAAACAAGGTATATGTGTTGGCATCCATTAATTAAAGTTACCAAACAAATGCATCTCCATTATCTTTTATTCCAACAGTAATCATATTAAAAAAGAAAAATATTAGCTTTTTCAGCTCATTCAGTCTGATCTAACATTATTCATAAAAAAAATGATAAAGACTAATAAGCAAAATTCTCAATAATCAACATAAATCCCACAGGAAATGAAACATTTTGCTATGCACAATCAAAGCAGCTTTAAAAACATAAAACCTAATATTGGAACTTGTGGAATTTTGGGTTTGTAAATAAAAGGTGTATTGATAAAAGATCACAATAAATAATCCAATCATGCCATTGTATGTGAGTCAAATGTGCAGCTACTCATCCTCATCAGTGCGTCTGCAGTCTCAGGATTGTAAACTTTCAAGTTATTGTGTAAGAAAATGAGCTCATCAAACAATCGTTTTTTGGAACATTTATGAATCTTTATTGAATCGTCATGTGTTGCATCGCGATTAATCTAATAATCGATGTATTGGCTCACTTGTATTTTATTGTAACCAAATAGAAATCTTTGCAGCATAAAATAGATACGTCATATATAGTTTTCATTTTACAGTATACTTCCTAATGATTCCTGGCTATCATCATCTAACATCGTGTGTGTGTGTGTGTGTGTGTGTGTGTGTGTGTGTGTGTGTGTGTGTGTGTGTGTGTGTGTGTGTGTGTGTGTGTGTGTGTGTGTGTGTGTGTGTGTGTGTGTGTGTGTGTGTGTGTGTGTGTGTGTGTGTGTGTGTGTGTGTGTGTGTGTGTGTGTGTGTGTGTGTGTGTGTTTTCAGCAGGTGCCCCCTAAACATGTGTACCGGGTGCTGCAGTGTCAAGAAGAGGAGCTCACACAGATGGTCTCCACCATGTCGGACGGCTGGAAGTTTGAGCAGGTCAGCGTGCGCACCTGCAGAAAGCCCCGCACCGGACTGCTCTGGACTGTGGGTTGGACTCACGCTGCTGCTGACCCTTCAATCTTGACCCCAGTCTTTCCCCCCCCCGTCCCCTTACCAAAGCTCTACTGCCTGCATCCTCCCCCCTTAAATGAAAAGGAAAACTAGATTTGATCTGTATTAATTTACAGTGAATGTTTGATGAAGAAATGTCAGGATTCAGTGAGAGGAGAGGAGACTTAAAGCGCGCACAGAAACCATTATTCATTCACACCAATCATACCGGTGGTGGTAAGCTACATAGTAGCCACAGCTGCCTTGGGGCATACGGACAGAAGCGTGGTTGCCATTTCGCGCCTACGGCCCCTCTGACCACCACCAACATTCATACACAATTAATTCCCAATAATACAAGACAATGTTTGTAAAGTGCCTTGCCCAAGGACACAATGACATGGCTAGACCCACTCTACCACTGATTAATCAGAACACATAAATAACAGTTTATTGATTTTAATTTTAGTTGGATTTTTTAAATTTAGAACTGTGTTTTTCAACTTTGGGGTCATGACCCTATGCGGGGTCACCTGTAAAAAAAAAAATGGGGTCGCTTAAAACTAGTAATAATAAAATTAAAGTACTGATTAAGGTCACATTTTTAATTTATAAAATTACTATTTTTTTTCAAATTAAAACACCACACGCAATCTCAAACAACCGTATTCTATACTTTCAAAATGATCAAAAACTATTTTTAGAGGAAAAGAGTCTATGGGGTCACCAGACAATGTGTAATATAAAAATAGGGTCGCAACAAGAAAAAGGTTGGGAACCACTAGTGTAGAGGTTAGGATGAGTCGGATCTCTTAATGTCCCCTAGACTTTCACTTATCCGCTCCTCTGCTTCAGCACAGAGCTTTAATGCATGCTGACATTTGTATAGAATCTGAGCCACTGTTGTCTTCTCTGCAGTTTTGACACAGTAACGATGCTTTTCATTGGCTCTGCCTCCATGTGGTAGATGATTAGTTTGCTTCCCTACAGTAACTGCAGTGCATGAGTGGTAGACGTCTTCCCTGCTTTATTAACTATCCTTCTGCTCCATCAGCCACTGGACGTCTGAAACCGCACAACGCTCACCTTGCTCTCTCTGTGTTCATCTCCCCTATGCGCATCATTCTGTATCTCGCGCTCCTAGATGGTGAACATCGGCTCTTCGTACAGCTATGGAACAGAAGACCAGGCTGAGTTCCTGTGTGTCGTGTCCAAGGAGCTGCACACGCCTGGATCAGGCCTGGGAACAGAGCAGAGTCACAAAACCAAGGTGAATGATCTGCTTTTCTGCATTTGTTTGAACACATTCTGGTCGTATGATTAAAGTGCAAAGATGTGGGACAGTTCATGGTCTCATTCCTGATAATTGTAATTGAAAAAGTATGTTGCTGTTGTAATCACAATGAAATTGCAATTCAGATAATTGACTTTGTAATTGTAATTGGCATGAAAATTCTATAAAAACTTGTCATTTACAATTCATTTGAATGCAAAACTGCAGAACAGTGTTATAGAATGGAATAGAATAGAATAGAATAGAATAGAATAGAATAGAATAGAATAGAATAGAATACACCTTTATTGATCCCCAGAAGGGAAATTCACATGTTGCAGAAACACAAACGAATAGCAGACAGTAAGAACGAAAATAAGTACCAACACAGGATAATAGTGCAAATATACGACTGTGGGACAGATATACATTTGAAAAATAAAAAAAATAATAGCGTAAAAAAACACAACAAATGTGCAAATGACAAATGAAGGAATATGGTTCTATTGTTTACACATACTTAGTTAACATTTATTAAAATATATTTTCACCATTTAAAAAAATGACAGATGCTCTGACGAAGTAAGAACAGGTAAACAAGAGATGAAAAACAAATTTGATGATAGACA
Organism: Gouania willdenowi; assembly: GCF_900634775.1. NCBI lineage: Eukaryota > Metazoa > Chordata > Actinopteri > Blenniiformes > Gobiesocidae > Gouania > Gouania willdenowi. Next base: position 14,999,573 of record NC_041062.1, read on the forward strand.
ATATTTTTTTGTGTATTTTACAGCTGATTTATGATGTTATCATAAAAGATGCTAACAGGAAGCTAACAAGAGGAAGGATATGTTTTATTGGGTTTAGTACTTGTGATCAATTGAATTTGAACTTTAGTCATTGAGAATGTAATTGTAATTGTAATTCGAAAAATGACAGCTACCATGATCATAATTGAGTTGTAATTGAACATGGATAATTGAAGGTGTAATTTTATTTGACTCCAACCCTCATTCCTGTTGTGTTGGTTGGAGCTTGGGTTGAAGACAGCAGGTCGTCTACTGTCAGTGAAGATCTGAGTTTACTTTGATCCTGTGATCTCCACTGAAACCTCCAAATGTCACACATTCACTCCATCACCCACAGAGCACCGCCTCTCTATCCTTCTGCTATTGATCACACTCATCTCACACACACACACACACACACACTCTGGACCAGCTCTATCTCATCTCCATGTTGGATGTATTACTAGATTTACCTCTCAACGTCTCACTGCTCACTCACTGACACTCATCACTCGTCGTTCTTTTTGTCATTTTTCTGTCTCGTTTGTTTTTCTTTTTCCTTCGTACCACCCCTCCCTTCCTTCATGCTGAATGAAGCCGGCTGAGATGCAAGAGGAGGAAGCTGCAAAGGCTGGGGAGGAGGAGGAGGAGGAGGAGGAGGAGGAGGAAGAGGCAGGGAGAAATACCACACCGAATGAGTGGCTTAGAGAATGAGCGAGTCATGTTTCTTTGTTCCACAGAAAGAAGCAGGAATGGGTGAGGACAACCAAAGCTATGCTAGTGGCTACAACCAGAAATGTCTGTGTGAGTGTTTGTGTACATGTGTGTTAGGAGTACAGGAAGATGCAAATGTCAGTTTCCCTTTTGCAACCTTTGTAAATAAGGTGTGTGCAAAATATTAGTTAAATCAAGACTGTGGAATGCAGCTCTAAATGCAGCCATGATCAAAAAAGAAAGGAAATATAACATTTAGGCCCTGACCTTAATAAAGTCAAGGTCGTCTTAACACAAAAGGCTTGGGTTTAAAACACATATGATAAATGAATGGAATGCAATGTAGATATGAAACATTGTGTGTGTAAAGCTCAACCTTCAGGAATAAACTACAGCCTCAGTGAGATGCTAACGGCTTCTTAGCTAAGCTAGTGTAGTGTTCATCTACTGACTTCTGCTATTGTGGAAACTTCAGTTTAACACGTTGAAGAAGAATTCATACACTCATGCAGCCATTCATTCACCCTCTGACATGCACACACACACACACACGTTTGAAACCAGATTACTCCTCCCCGAAGCGAAACATATCTTCTTTGTCAGATATATCATCAGTGATCCCGATCATTCACTTTAAAAGCTTGAAAGAACTTTCTATCCCCATTATTAACCATACAGTACGTCCAAATGTATGGAGACCCCAATTTTTTCCAAATCATTTAAATGAAACGTGCAATCCAGATCTGATCTGGATGAAACTCAGAGAAGTAATTAAGCAACCAACCTCAAATTTCATAAAGATTAGTCAATTACAAACTGAGATGTACATTTTTGGAATTGATGACATTGATGAGAGATGGAGATTATTCAGTTTTAGGAACTGAACAAACTAATCCCCTCCAAAATGTAGAGGAATTTTCCAATATGTGGTTAAAGTTTTGTCAAAATCCATTAATAACTTTTGACTTAATCCTGTTAACAGTCAAACAAAGAAATAAATAAACGCAGGTAAAAAAAAAAAAAAAATGGGCTGAAAACCAAGCAATTGCACTTAATGTTTTTTCTTACATTCATTGAACTAAGCGTGTCCCGTCTGTCAATCACATTAATGATTTTCTTCCCACAAGAAAGTTGCTATTATATTACATTATATATTAATATTTTAAAACTGATGATGAAACGGCTGGTTTAGGTTTGATAAAATTAGCAATAAATAGATCTCATTTTGGTTCTGTAGGTCGTAATAAAAAGATGCAGCTCGTACACACACTTACAGTGACAAAGCAAATCAATAAAATCAGAGGTGTGTGTGTGTGTATGTGTTGTTTTCAGTCATCTGCTCTCACCATATCCATCGTCATGTCCATGATCACAGCCAGAGCACAGATTAGCACTACTTTAAAATGACTACAGGCTGTTTTTAAATGCTTTCTTACCCTCTCTCCCTCTCCTTTCACAGCTCTTTCAGATCCATGGCTCCAGGATGTAAAACTTCCAACAGTCTGTCCTATTCCCAGACTTTGACATGATGTACGTGATGTACCTGTCGGTTAAAACCAAAGTAAAGATGGATAAGATCTTATTGTTAAAAGAAACCGTTCCCCAGGTAAACACTCTCATCCTGTCAAAGGGCTGCAGTGGAGCTTAGTAAAGCCTAACCAAAGAGTCACAGTTTGTGTGTGAGACTCAAACCTACCTGAGTCTGTACTGGTACATTTGGGTCATTTATCAGTTATTCAGTGTATCCTTTCATTCTAGTGATCAGAAGCTGTTAAAAATTAGATTTTTTTAAAATATAAAAAACCAACAGTCACCCCCACACGTGTAAAGGTTTCAGTGCTGACCTCTTGTGGTTATAAACTAGTCATAAATAGTAACGTAGACTGAATTAATAATTATACTCATTAGGTTTGTGGCTGTTAGGAGTTTATAAAGTGCAGATCTGATGGTTAAACACAGTGAGGAGGTGACCTTTTCAGAAACAACTAACATTTCGAATGTTTTTGCTCTAAGCTGCCTCGGCCAATCACATCTGTGACATAAAGTACTTGGACGTGGACACACGTTGTGTAGCTAAAGGTCAAAAGCAGGTAGAAGCCGTTAGTTGGACAGGCTAACGTTCTCTGCACAAACACTCAAAGGAGCTGGCACGTGCACACACGCACGTTCACACACACACACACACTCATTAGCAGCACCACTTAGTGTCACTGTGGTGTTAGGAAAGGTTTTAAACAGGGCTCTTGTAACACTTCTGCGTGTAAACATCTGTATTCATTTCTTAAGGTGTAATGTATGAAAAGTTAGAACTGAGCTATTTTTTGCTTTGCTTTTGAGAGGATTATTTATTTGACTATGTTCCCATAAATTTGGAAATTACGGGGTGGGCCCCCGGATCCCTGGTCCCCAAATCAAAAATCGGGCTCTGAGGGTCAATGCGTACACATTCATAGATTATACCTCAGCCCAATCCGTTAACGAATAACAAAGGAGTAGCGATTTTAACTAGTGTACACAAGAAGAAGAAGAAGAAAGTGGGTGGCGTTTTGAGTCCAGTAGCCCGGCATAAAAACTAGCATCTGTCGACTCTTTAATCTGTAAAGTAGGTTGGATTGGCAGAATTGTCAATATAGGGCTATAGTGAGTATTGAGTAGGTAGTTAGCATAGCATAGCATAGGCTGTCTTTCAGAGATATAATAGTATAGACTGGGCGTGTAACTGCTCCAGAAGCTCCACCCATATCAAGGCATTTTTTTTTTTTTACTTTCCAGCCTAGACGCACACACATCAACCAAAACCTCAGGGTTTAGTTCCTGTTAAAAAGGAAGTGACAGAGAAGGAGGAGAGGGCAGAGTGTTCTCATATCATGCGTCTCTCTGGGAACTTGTGCTCACAGTGAGGGAGATTTGCCGCAGTGCAGCAGGTGTGACCAACGTTACATAACGACTGAATTACAACTGCAGAGAAGATGTTCAAGAATATGTATGCATTGGAATGGAGGTGTGGGAGTTCAATTTTAAACATGTCTTAGATACTGTATATGAAATAACCCTAACATTCATCACTGGATTAGTGCTGTGGGTTTAACACACACACAGCCTAAATCTGCCTGTGTGGCACCTTCAGCAGCTTCAATCTGACCTCCTGCTGTTTAGCAGCAGAAAAACCCAGTGGCACACAATGCTGCTCCTATCAGAGGACAATCAAGATTCAGGATCATCTTTTATTATTTTTTTTTTTAAGCTGCACAGTAGCTGCTCAACAATAACAATGTGCATTGCATCGTATCCGTTTATGTAGAGGGAGCTACAGTTACTAGTCTAGTGCTTATGATAATCAAATAGATACCAGAACAGAAGACTGAAAATATGACACTTGTTTTTCTGCGACTCATACTTCTGACTATTCTATTCAGTGCCTTGAGTGTAAACAGGGATATCTGATGGAGTTACATATTGGACTGATTCTTGGTGAGATTAACTCACGTTTATGTCGAGCATCCATCCATCTTCAATAGGGACTTAATGGTGTTCAGAGGGCTGAAGCCTTTCCCAGCCTTTATTGATTTACAGCTGCTGCATTGGTTTTGTATTCAATTTGTTGTTTTTTTAATTGTTTTGTATCTTTGGTTGTTTAATTTATTTACTTTTTTTTAATGCTGCAATGTGAGATTAATTAGATTTGATCATATGTTTGGTTGAGACTTTTGTTTTTTTTTTAACTTGTGCTGTACTATTTTTTTTATTGTCAGACAAGGTTGATGTTCACAACATTTTACTCATTTTGTAGACCTAGAGAACACAAATGCTGTAAACCCCAAGAATAATGTTTTCCTTTAAAACGGGAACGTCTTGTTTTATAATAACTATATGGTTTTATGCATGTTTGGTGCCGTGTTTGGTTTTGCAGGATCTACACCTAAAGCAGTTTTGTTAAACTCTCATAAAAGTCTACAAAGCAGTGGTTTGTGCTGCACCAGTACGGATAAGACCCCGTTCTCTGATGTTTGACTGTTAGTGTTTACACTGGATGTAAACTAGTAAACAATGTGACGCATGTATCGCACCGCCTCAACCCAACCTCCTATGAACTCTGAAAAGTGCTGCATGTGTTCATGTTGCCGATAATTATTCTACTGTACATCAAAACAAGTGAAACAAAGATACAGGAGGTGACCACCCTTATTAAAGACACTATTTATTGTACATGAATGTCACAATTGTCAGCGAAAATAAAGTCTTTTGATTAGTATATACATTTGTATTGGTCGTTGTTTATTATGATTGAAAAGTTGCTGCACTTTCATGGATAAAGTGGAAATAACGGAGGTTCAATACTTAAGCCCGTACCACTTTTGGGGTTTTTTATTTAAGAAAAAAATATATAGTTATATTTTACAACTATGCTGCTAGTTGTGTTGGTCACATAAAATTCCAATTTAATACATTTTCAGTGCAATACGGGAAGGCTACCTTATTTAGTGCTTCCTGTTCAGAAAAACTTTTTTTATTCTGGGTGAAATGGTCCTTCCATCCTGAAAGTAGTCAATAAATGATGTATTCAGAAAAAGGAACGGAAAGAATCTGAGCTCTGTAGCATCTGGAATGTTGTAAAAAAAACACAATTTTTTCAATTGGATGCTTTCATATTTTGTCCACACCCCCTTTTGTCCCTCCCTTTTCAGAAATAAGGACCACAAATGAAGATCTGATGGGCTTTAATAGTCATAGCTCCAAGGGGAGGGGGTGGAGCTTAGTGGAGGTTTTGCCTGCTCAAATCTTGCTAGCTTTCCAACATTGTGGACTGCAGCTTTAAGGAAGCTACTAGCTTCATTTCTTGAATTTTGCAGTGAGCAAACCAAATGGAGAATGTCTGTAGCCTACTGCGCTGGAGAAACGGTTTCAGTGCACTTACGGTATTTATTCTGACTCGACTTTTTTCAAGGTAGAAATAAAATCTGTAAAAAAATATTTGGAAAATGTAGTTTTACAGAAGCTCAGAGGAAAACTACACTTGTATGACAATTCTCTAAATGTGTGCCACAACTGACACTTTTTTCATCGTTTACATTTTTTTAACTGTTATCTACAGTGTGCATTTCTGTATTATCTACATTATTAGGATAGTAGTAGCAGTGCATCGGTCATCTGAAATATGAGATGGTTCTCTACAGGAACGTGCTGAGGGTGTTGTCCACAGTGGCCAGCTGCAGGTACTCAGGTTGGCTGTGTTCAGACTCCACATCTGACGTCTCACGTTTCTCCTCTACCTCACTCTGACTACACAGAGGTTTCCTCCTCTGCACGGAGCCCAGAGAACGACACTCCAGGCAGCGCAGGATCATCTGAGCCAGGTCCTGCTGGAGCCTCTGAAAGTTCTCTCTGAAGAGGAAAATAACATATAAACATGGAGGAAGACTGGGAAAAAAACTGTAAAACAAGGCTTTTTTTTATGAGACATTTAGTACCATGTTGCCTGACTTTAATATATGAAGTACACATGTATAATTTGCTTACGTTGTTGGTGGAGTGGGAAGGTCGTAGTCCTCGCCTGTTTCTCCTGTCAACCAGTACGTTATTTCTGCACCTTTACCCTGGAAAACACACAAACACAGCTTCAATCCCTATTGAAACTAAAGTGAGTCCTCAGTAAGCTGACTGGCCTATCATCATCAAAGTAACATCTACAAAGCCCCAGGGAAGATCAAAGTGCATAACGCAGCTGATTGGTTGTGATTTTATTAATAATGTCAGATGTTTAGTCCATGACTGCTTCATCTCTGGGAGTCTGACTCAGCATAGTGACATCATATATTTGGTGATCTCTTGCCTTTACTTGGTTTTTTAATTATTTGAGCATGATACTCATTTAAGTAATAAGGGGATTTGATCAGGCTGTAAATCAGAGAAGATAGTATGCTGCAAAGGAAGAGTCTATTCCAGGCAAGGGCAACGTTTATCACAGCGGGGGGCACAAACATGATATCTGAGGGCCACAGAATCAACATACATATCAGCATTTAGCATGATTACCAATCTGAGCATTACAGTAATACAGTAAAGAACAAAAAGTTTTTTTTATGTGTGGTTTTGTACTTTTCCATTATTTTTGTAAATTTTTGTTTCCTGTTTTTTGTTTGTCATTTTGTGTTTTTTTTGTGGCTGTTGTGATTTTTGTTGTCCATTTGTGTGTTATTGGAGTCGTCTTGTGTTTTTTGTTGATTTGTGCATTTTGAAGTCATGTCTTTTGTTTTTGTGGTCGTATTGGGTGTTTTTGGAGTCATTTTGTGTGGTTTTCGAGTACATTTGTATATTTGTAGTCGATGTTTTGTGCATTTTGGAGTAATTTTTTGTTGATTTGTGCATTTTTGAGTAATTTTTTGTTTTTGTGGTCGTAATGGGTGTTTTTATTGTCATCTTGTGTGTTTTTGGAGTCATTTTGTGTGATTTGTGTTGCCTGTGTGTTTTTCACGTGCATTTGTGTTTTTTGTTGATGTTTAGTGCACTTTGGAGTCATTTTTTTTGTTTTTGTTGACATCGTGGGTGTTTCTGTGGCAATTTGTGTGTTTATAGACTCATTTTGTGTATCTGTTTGTTTTCATGTTTTTTTTCTGGGTTTTTGTTTTTTACAGTCAAGTCGTGCAGTTTATTTATTTGCCCATGTCTGGTCCGCACCCTAAGTTCGGATATTTACACTTTTCTACACTAAAAGTGTTTTTAATATTCAAAGAAAAATGAGTTTTGAGAAGCCTGTTTACTGTAAAGTTAGAGAAATGTCACCCGTTTTAAACCTTTTAACTTCTAAAGAGCAGGCCTTAGTTTTACCTTCAGATATGTCTCCCCTCTCATCTCATACTCAAACATGCAGTCTGTCCTCTCCAGGATATTTATAGTTGGCTCGCTGACGTGGATCCGTAAAGCTGGAGGACAAAGGAAACATTAAGGAACGCTAACGGACCATAATTTGTTTATTCGATCAAGGTTGACTGGTGGCTTCAGTGAGAGCTTTGTGTAGGAGGACACTAATGTAGAGTAAGCGTGTCCACGGCAGTGAAATGTCAGAGTAAATTAGTTTGCTTGTTAGACATCTGCTCACGGTGGCCTGTAGACTCCATTCGAGACGCCGTGTTCACCGTGTCTCCAAACACGCAATATCTGGGCATCTTTAGTCCCACGACTCCAGCTGCACAGGGACCTGAACACACACACACACACACCAACTGGAATCAATCAATGAATGATTTATTTCATGCTCACAGCACAATAAGTCACATTATCACAACAAATAGAAGTTCGTACCCCGTTTACCCCATTCTAATACAATTCATATGTAACACTTTACTTGAAGCTTTATACATAAGGCTGACATTACGTTGTCATTATTATCTGTCATTAGCATGAATAAGGTGTCATTCACTAAATTATGACACCTCTGGAGCTATGTTGGCATGTTTTGGGTTAGGTGGAGAGATCTAGTGTGGTTGTTGGTTAGGGTAACAAACGACAATGACAGCCTTCATGACACCTTATTCATGCCAGTGACAGGTGTCATGTCATAATAATGACGGCGTATTGTCAACCTAACGCAGACATGGGCAACTGGCGGCCCGGGGGCCACATGCATCCCTTGGACCTAGTTCTGTTCAGCCCCCAAGACAAATCCACCAAAAAATTGTAATTCAAGAAATTGTCAGTAATACGAAGCCCAACATAATATACAAAATAGCAAAATGCACAGAATGTCAACAAAAATACACAAAGCAACAACAAAAAATACACAAAAAAGACTTGCAATACACAAAACCACCACCTAAACTCACAAAACAACAGCACATACACAAAATGACACCAAAGAAACACAACAACGCTAACAATTACATAAAATGACAGAAAAAATTCCCAAATTTTCAAAAAGTCACAATAAACAAAATGCAAACATAACACACAGTAGATAACAAACACATAAAATACACAAAAGGCAACAGAAATTCCCAAAATGACAGATAAATGCACAAAATGACTAAATACTCAGAAAAAACTACATGAAGACAACATGCAATGACAAAAAAAAACATTGTTCTTTCCTGTGTTAATGCTCAGATTGGTCGTTAATCTTAATGCTGGCATGAAGGTTGATAACGTGGCCCTCGGATTAGACAATCACATTTTTGTGTCTCCGCTCTGATAACAGCTGCCCATCCCTGGCCTAATGTATAAAACTTTAAGCAAAGTCAATGCAAAGTGAAAGACGTGGAGTTTATTCAGCGAAATGAATGAATGAATAGATGATTAGATGCAAAACCAATACTAAACCTGTTGCACTAACCCCCTCCACACACTAAAGTAGAGTTCACCTGAGTGGACTCCAATACGTATCCACACAGGGATACCCGGGAGGTGTCGCAGCTGGAAAGTCCCCATGAATGCCAGGATGTCCAGCGCCATACGGCAGATGTCCACAGCGTGCCTGTTCCCATTCCTCCTGGGCAGGCCGGAGGCCACCATGTAGGCGTCGCCAATCGTCTCCACCTGAGGATAGAACGTATTATGTAGCTACAGAACTACAGTTCTGGTCAGACTGCCTTAAACAGGCCAGAAACCATCGTACACTGAAAGCACACACCAAGGTTTCTGCCTGACGAGGCTCTGCTATGTTTTGACTACCGCTATCAGAAACATACATAACACCGAGAGCACTGAACAGTAGCAGATTCACTGAGGCACACACGCTTAAAACTTGTTTACCTCTGAGATCCAACGCCGGTTTGTTCCCCAAAACCTTTTGACATAATAAACCCTGTGTCCGCATCTGACCAGCAACCCTAAAGTCCTCATAATAATGTTCCTAAAGATCCATCCACACCTTGTAGACGTCATGGTGGTCCACGATGCTGTCAAAGCCCTTGTAGATGTCGTTAAGCATGTCCACCACCTCCATTGGAGTGCTGTACTGGGACAGGGTGGTGAAGCCTACGATGTCACTGAAGTATATGGTGACTTCGTCGTACAGCTCTGGCTCCACCACGCCGCTCTCCTTCAGGCTTTTCACCACCGGACTTTACAAAGAAATACAGAAAAATGAGCCCAAATTTACATATTCAAAGTAACCTAAAAGTGTGTAAACTGTTAAAGTGGCGCTCGTTTTGCCATCAATAACCTGAGGTTTGTCTGTCTGTCCGTGTATCTTTTGGTCATTGGATCTTCCGTTCAGAAAAACATTTAGAAAATGAAATAAAATGTATGGTTAATGTTTTTTCCTTTTTAAAATAAAAAAAAAAAGATATTTCAAGACATTTGCCCTATTAATTATGAATTATGAGACAATAATTATTGACTTAAGATGTTTTATTGTTATTTAGTAGATAGTATCTCATAATTATGACTTAAGATTTTATTTTATTTTTTTACTTTTCATAGTTTTTGTGTTTTGTTTGTTTTTTATTGGTAAAAATAGACTTCCAAGAAAACTTTAAACCAGTTTCTCCAAAAAAAAAAAAACATAAAAGAATTTTTTTTTCATATTTTGCTACAGGAAGTTCCCATTTTCAAAGTAAGAGCGTGTTTGAGGACGGTGCTGAAGAGAAACATTAACGACCAAAACACACACTGACCATCTAACAATGACTTGACATCTTCACTCTGAACTGTGTGTTGATGAGGTCACGGTACGTGTGTGTGTGTGTGTGTGTGTGTGTTGTTGGCTGTGTACAGACCCAGGTAGCAGCATGTAGTTCAGGTTGTCTGCTCGGTCTCTCTCTCTCTTGTAGAGCGCTGTTCGCTCCTCCACTAAGTGCTCCAAGTTCCTTGAATACATCTGTAGTCGTCGGATCATGTTGTCCATGTAGCTCTCATTCTCCTGGTTATGGATTTTACTTGAGGAATAAAAAGCAAATGAACAGATCCCATTGGCTCAGCTTCCCATCATGATCACATCTCAGATATTGGTGCAAACGTGAAGAGCACATGAGTCACCTGATGATTTTACCAAGGCATGTTTCCACTTTCTTGAAATCCGGTCTTTTTTCCGGGTCTTCCTCCCAACAGCTTTTTATCAACGTGTACACCTTAAAGAGGAACCAACACAGAGAAGAATCTATGAAACATTGGACCCAACAAGAGATTAGAAAGGTCAACAACCTCTAGCTCGTTCTCTGAAGCCGTGTCAAAGTTCAGATCAGGTCTGAAATAGGAAGCGATGACCCGGGACAGCTTTTCTGCAGAGTGGCACAAACAGTGAGTAAAATGAAGACGTTCTTTGTTTCTTATGTGTCGTTTATGTCATTTCAACACGTGGCCCACAACCCCACGCACGTTGATCTCAAAAGTTCAGATTTATTTATTTTTAGGTAGGTACACTGTAAATGTTTAGTTTGATCGGTGGAATGCTTCTTAAGATATGTCGATTTTTGTTCGCTCTAATTTTTCTTCCATGGGAAACTGAAATTTGGTATAGTAATACAGCTCCACCTACTCTCTCAGAATATTCAAAAATATCTGGTATACGTCCTTTTTGATGGACATGTTAGCCCCTCAAATTTGGAAAAAAGTTGAATGTGTCTATTCGAACGGTTGCCGATCGGACAAGCCCTGGTGCTGTTGGTATGGTTACCAAAGTACAAGTAAGTAGCGTCTTAGGGTTAGGGTTACGGTTAGGTTATAACCCAATACCTCAACATTTTTTAGGGTTACGGTTAGGTTATAACCCAATATCGCAACATTTTTTAGGGTAAGGTTTAGTCTTAGTCACGCGACCAATGACTGACTTATCACATGACCTAAACTGGCCAATAAGGGGCGCTGCGTACGGATAGAATGTCAGTATATTGATATGGCAACCGTACGGCTAGCCACTGCCTTTAAAGTTTGTCTGGGTTTGGAGCATGCAGGGAGCAAAAGTTTTCATTAGTTTTCCCATATTTATTTGAAAAACTATCATTCTTAATATAATGTACATAATACACAAATATATTGTGCCATGAAACACAGTGACTGTACAACATATATGAATTCATTTGTTGTTCTTTTAAAAATACAAGTTGTTATTTTTTGGCGCTCTCGGTCATGTGACTTGTTTCTTTTGTCTGTTGCACGATTCTTCTTCACAAATGTAAATGGTGAAGTGATACTGCACCCAGCAGTTCATGTTATGGTACTGCAGCAAAAACTGAAGCAGAAAGCGACCACTGGCCTGATTTTATCATATTTATCAATTTACACCATTAATCACACGATCAGCGTCACAGAGCTAAAAAAGTAAGAAGAAATCAGGGCGGAGCTTCACCATTTTTTTTTTATTTATTTATTTATTTTTTTACAGCGGTTTTACTGTTTTTGTACTAAATGCTGGAATTCATTGGATTTTGGAATGTCTTAGGAAGATTTCAAGATCACTTTTGATGGAATATAAGGATTCAGTAAGACATGGCATCGCTTTAAGGGTGAGGAGTGCTGGCTTGTTTATGTCGCCTTTTTTTTTTTTTTTTTTTTTTTTTTTCGACGTTTGACAAAATAATTGACTGTGTTTGCTGTGATGGTTGTGTCTTAGAATGACGGTATATGAGAATATGCATTTTGACCCGAATTCAGGATGGTGGACGTTATGATGCGTCAACATTATCAATTATAGTTACCAATCAATTTAGCATTATTGTATATGTTACACACATTGTGGTTGGCGCTAATCTCCCGACGGTCTATATATTTAATTCTATTTTCTCTTTTGCCCCCCCCGGGAAAGAATCTCAAACTCCGTCTATGGTTTGGGGCTTGAACATACTGTATTTGGACCTTCAGTAAACCACTGTATATTTATCAGCTTTGAGCTACAGTATGTAATTTTTTGAGACCTAAGTGCGTGGGATGTCCTGAAAATGTGTTGAAATGATATGGAATGACCCTTAAGTCAGAACTGGTGGATTGTTTTCC